>NC_079166.1:69100862-69400862 GCF_947568905.1 Ostrea edulis | reverse complement strand
TGGTAATCATATCACATTGTCAATCAAAAATTTATATCATCATTACTTCATTAGCTGTTTTTGTGCAGGTTTAATCTCCTATTCTAATCAATGCATCTGTTTTCTCATCTGCATTTGGATTGCGTAATGCACTAAAGTTAGTTGAATGAGTTAAACCAGATTTACGTTTTACAAAACAAAAAGCTTTTGATTGTGAAGTCATAATAGAATGACATAAAAACACAACGTCAAGCATAAATATTTTAAGACAAATTTCAAACAAGAGGCCCATGGGCCACATCCCTCACCAGAGTAACCATGGCCCACATCTCAAGATTTTCCATATATACTCGTATGTAAAACTTTGGTCCCTATTGTGGCCCCAATCAACCCCCGGGAGCCATGATTTTAACAAACTTGAATCTGCACTATGTCAGGAAGCTTTCATGTAAATCTCAGTTCTTCTGGCTCAGAGGTTCTAGAGAGGATTGTTAAAGATTTTCCCTATTTATTCCCATGCAGAACTATTGTTGCCCCAACCTACCCCCGGGGCCATGATTTGAACAAACTTGAATCTGCACTATGTCAGAAGTAAATTTCAGCTCCTTTGGTCTAGCGGTTCTTGTTGAGATTTTTAAATGGCCCCACCCTACTTTTGCATTTTTGTGATTATCTCCCCTTTGATGGGGGCATGGTCCTTCATTTGAACGAACTTGAAAGCCGAGGATGCTTTGTGGCAAGTGTGGTTGAAATTGGCCCAGTGGTTCTGGAGAAGATGAAAATGTGAAAAATTTATGTCAATGACAGACAACAGACAAATTTTGATCTGGAAAGCTTACTTGAGCCTTCGGGCTCAGGTGAGCTAATAACAAAAAACGCAAACTCAAAGACATACATTTTAAACAAAGAAATGCACTAGAATGGTAATAACTATCTTCTCATTTGTTATTTGCTACCATTAATGCCGATTTGATGATCACAAGTGTCCATTTTAACCAGCTCCCTTAATGCATTGCTAATGAAACTCAAGTTTATGAATTTCAAATTCAATTGTTGCAAATAACAAATGAGAACATTGATAAATAGTTATCTTGTAACAATTAACAAACGAGAGAATTTATTACGCGGAGAAGTCTGCAGCTCCCGTGGCCGCTCGAGTGCCGTCTGTGTTTATCGTGGCTCCCCACACTGCCCCTTTGTGGCCTTTGAATGTTCCAATCCAGTCCCCTGTATCACCCTGTCGAAGCATTGGGTTCCCATCTACAATCACAAAACATGTTATACAAGAGACATAAATAATATTTATGGCTCTGCAGGGTTTGACACTAAGGCACGTCTGACCGACCAAGTCTACTAGATGATAGTTCCGGTCGGGTATATTGTCGATTTACTAGTCTGACTGGTCGTGTTGACAAAATAAACAAGAAACTTTACTATAAACAATAAGATATTTTATTCTTAACTAAAAAAAATCACTGTGAAGAGTTAACAAGCAACATTGAACCGCGTGATGACATAATCTCTATTTTTAGTTCTAATAAATAGTCGCTGTCGGAAGTGATGTTTTACGAAATTTACTCGATGTTAATGTGTGTAAAGTTATGTTGCGGATAAAGAGATATAAACTGAATTTATTTTCATTTGAAAAAAAACCAGTTTATCTTAATTGGAGATAAGAAAGCATCTATAAAATTAATAAATTACATCGTAAACAGCCATTTTTCGGTGTTGACACATGTGAAGAAATGTCTCTATATTCAAATACGACTTTTCGTCCTCTAGGAAAGATGTCACGAGAGATTCAGAAAAAAAAGGAATAGGTTGGGAAGAAACAAAGCAGGGCTTATGAAATAGAAATAAAATGAAATAGAAATTTTTAAAAAAAGCGGTTGAGGGCATTTTATTCTAATAAATTGACTAAAAAATTTCTGTGCCGGGTAGAATTTAAAGAAACAGAAAATGCGTTTGAAAATAAAAACATCAAATTGAATGACGAGACTGAAGATTTTTTTGAAACAATTAAATACGATTTAGTTGAAAGTTAACGTTGGTCATTTTAATTAAGTATCCAAATATGGAGAAACAATCAATGGGTTTTTTTTCTGGAAAGTTGGTCAGGGCTAGTGGTCTAGTAAAAATCATTTGAAGTAGCCCGACTGGTCTAGTGCTCAAAAAAGTAAATGTCAAACCCTGCTCTGGTTATATTCAAGCAGTAGGCTTATTGGTAGCAATGCATGAGCCTTCACGGATGACATTTTGGCCCATTGACACTTCGGCCCAAAAAATTGGACACTTCGGCCTAAATTTTTGAGACACTTCGGCCCAAAGACATTTTGGCCCAAGACACTTCGGCCCTCATTTTTTTGGTATGAGACACTTCGGCCCATATTTTTCATTTTGCTAACATCACCCATATTATTGCGTTTCCACATCATTATAGTAAATTGACACTTCGGCCCAGTGATATTTCAGCCCAATGACACTTCGGTCCAAATGTTTAATAATGCCATTCATGGGTCAATTCCTTTGGTTTTTATATTTCGTCACTTCGGTCCAGACGTTTCGAGAAATTTTTGAGACACTTCGGCCCAATTTTTTAAAACTGAGACATGTCGGTCCATTATACATTTTATTATTCTGCTTTATATATCACACACGTTTCTTTTTAAAACAACATCATAGTATATTAACACTTCAGCCCATTTTTTAAAAAGACGATCACTGACACATAATTAAATAGTTTCTAGTGTTTGGCATAAGCCATCTATATGTAAACAAAATCAAGACACGGGCCTTGTTTACGTAACGATGAATTTTGAGTATGGTATCTTGCTTGTAACTCAACAGCTACATTAAATTCTAACTTTGGCTGACCATTAAAAATACTTTAGTTAAGCATTGTAAACAGTAGAAATGGAAAAATAGGGTTTGAAAATTTTCAGCTCAAATCGTGTCCATGACCTTTTAACAAACGATTCACTGCTAACAACACACTCATTGGATACCTCCCTATTTGCTGGGGTGTCCTATATTTTATTATTTTCTCTCTGGGACTTGCGCGTTATTTGACGCCTTCATTGTTCCCCATCTTTATTTTATCCATTCATACATACTGAATGACACTCACTTACAAAACTAATATATATCATAAGACATCATCCAGGGAAGTAATCTTCCTTGTCAAATTTATAAAGTTATATAAAACCTTTGACGGTTTGTCATCTCTCTGTAATAATAGTTTTGCCCAGTAACCCAACATTCTGGTTTTGAATATTTTTAGGTATATAAATAACTTGTCTTCGAGTTCTTGACCTATTACAGACAGTCCTGTAATATTTTTGTCAATGAAAAACTTTTCTAAATCGTTCAAATAAATGACAAAAAGAAACGGATACAAAATAATATTTCCCATTAATCACTCGTTTGGTAAATATAATATAATATTGAATATTTTCACATATGAACTTACTAGTTTATCAATTTTCAATAGCTTTCTTGACTTCGTCATCAGTAATTTTTGCATTTATAATATCATCAACATGTTCACGTTCCTTTACATCAACATGCGGGAACTCCCCTCCACCATAATCGACTTCATTCAGATCTCTAAAGTATTTAAAAAGAGTATTTATATCTACACTTTGTCTTGTGATTACCATTGATTATTTCCAAAATTCTCTTCGATTATAGATTTTTAATTTATCAATTTTTTCCTTCATTTCGTTCCTTTGTTCCCTTATGGATTTATTAATTTTTTAAAAAATATATTTTCTAGTATATAATGATAACATGATGTCATTAGTTGTTAGGATCCTGACCACTATATTGCAACTTTATATCATTAGTGGATATTGTATCATTAATTAATGGTTACTACATTAATTCTTCATATATACCAAGTAATATTGGCGTTCTGTCAAAAGATAAAGATATTCTAAACTTGTATACAAGCCGCTCTTCAATATCATTCCAAATCTCCTTTACTAAATAACACTCAGCAAATAGATGTTCAATTGATTCAATTTCATTATTGCAGAAACAACATGTTGGGGATTCTTTAATCTTAAGTTCATATAGATATGAATTTGTGAGAACTATTCTATGTAAAATTTGGAACTGTAACCAATATAATGAAGAATTAAAATCAAATTATATAAAATCCAAAGGAATTGACCCATGAATGTCATTATTTAACATTTGGGCCGAAGTGTCGTTGGGCCGAAATGTCACTGGGCCGAAGTGTCAATTTACAATAATGTTGTGGACACGCAATAATAATTGGTGATGTTATCAAAGTGAAAAATATGAGCCGAAGTGTCTCCTACCAAAAACATGAGGGCCGAAGTGACTTGGGCCGAAGTGTCCAACTTTTGGGCCGAAACGTCCGACTACCGCCTTCACTTGGGTCACTGGCAACTAGAAATCCACCAAACAGTTAGAAATAAACCCCTACATCAAAACATCCCACCCTTTTATCCATATATAATGTGTTTAAACATATAGGGGATGGCCTTTATTCTTTATCCTGGGATTTTTTTTTGGCATTTCATTGATAAAATTGTAGGTGTCTGTGCCTGGGTGTTGTTCAAATCTCTAATTTTTCTGCATACAACATAAATTAAAGACTTAAATTAAATAAATGAACATATCATTAACAATTACAACACTTAATAAACAGAAAAGGAAGCCCTTAACGTTACATCTTGTTTTATCATCATGATAGGAACACTGTTCGCTCTAGATATGTACCATAACTGAGGAAATTCGAAAAGGCATGAGCACCCATATTGTTACATAAATAGTACAAACCTGGGCAAATTATTTAGAAACAAACCTTTGCATGCACTTATCAAAAAGTAACCGAAAGGTGTGACATCACTGAAGGCCAACTGGACCACTGGACGCGTATGACCACTGCATGTCAACGGTGTTTGCCGCAATCCCGACATGTTGACGTCCAGCTGAACCTTCGGAATGTCTCTGAATATTATTCGAATACGATATAAAACGGAAAAAAATTGTTTTCGGAATTCTCCGGATAATTCTTTCACGAGACACTCTTTAAATAATGAATTTGATAAAACATATCAGAGATATTTAGGGGGGGGGGGGGGGGGGGGGGGTCACAGAAGCTATGATATAGTAGTTAGGGCTATACGAACCGTAGATGTCGGCTTAGATAACTCAGTGGTTATCTAATCAAAGTAATTAATTAAAAGAACACCTGCGACTAGTGATGTAGGGATCTCGGTTGAGATACGGCGTCAAGTTAATTAGTTTAAACAATATTTTATTATGTATAATACATAAAAGGATTGGACAACAGGCGTTGCCTATATAAGCCCTTTCCATGTTAATGTTAATCAGCCAAGTTAATTAATATAAAATCCAATTATCGAAGATATATTTCACCATTTGAAGATATCCATTCAATTATTGCGCGCAACAATTGAATTAGTGTGTGCAATAAATAAATTATATCTCTCATCAATTGAATTCATGCGCGCATACTGTGCGCAATTGTTTAATCAATGTGGGCACCAATGAGAGCAATATACTTGATTTGATGCGCGCATTATGATGAAAGCAATAATTCACTTCATGCGTGCATCAATTCAATTATTGCTCTCATGAATTCATGAGTGTATCGGCATGGTGGAATTATTGCTCGCAACATTTTAGTTTTGGAGCTCGGTATAAATGTTCGATCAATGACGATCTCTTTCATTCAATTTAAGATATCTTTATTTACATGTGTGGATGTATTCCTATGTATAAGGAATGAATGTGTGCATCAATTTTTTTTTTTTCGAAAAAGAGAGCAACACTTCAAATAGGGATATCTTTAATTTAATTGTAGACTGGACATTAACCCGTGCATGCAACTTAGAGTGGCGATAAGATATTTGTAGTGAATTTTGACGTAAAAATCAGACATTGGAGTTTTGAAGCAGTAGAAAGTACATATTTCATTAGAATTACACGGAGGTTGCTGATTGTTTCTTTTGATTGAATAATTCACAGATAAAATGTGCTTTCTTCATAAAAGCGAAAAAGTTTTGAAATTCCAATTAACCTATCCTTTCAAATTAAGACATATCTTCAAAATATTGACTATATCCCTAAATTTGAGGAATTAAAGATAGGTTGAATTCAACATGGTTCAATTCAGTTAGAAATAGGTCAACTTGTATTAGACCCATCTTTGATAGAATTCAACTCTTTCTTGATTCATACATATAGGGTACATGTAATAATTTGAAGATAGTTATTGAGTTTAGAAATATTTTATGTTTTGTAATATCTGAACTTATTTTTGATTAATTAGACCCATCTTCAAATAATAGAAGATAAGTATAACTAATTATTGTATAATCTCAAGTTGGTTCAATTAAATAGAAGCAAGTGAATTTAGATATATCCAATATAATTGCAGATAAGTTCAAATAGAGAGAAATTAAAGATGGATTTATTTAACTGATAAGTAGATGTAAGATAATCAAACCTTCAATTCTATATGGATATGATACAAAGTATGAGCTCTTAATTTACCCCACTTTTCTCCAATTTGATTAGGGATATGCCAAATTATTAGACCTTTGACACAGCAGGGGTTTATGAAACTTACGTGTATTGTCAGCCTTGGCTAGCGAAGATGTAATACTTAGATGAGAATTACTACTGTATAGTTCATATGTATAGATGAAGTCACGGACCTCATAGTACTGTAGAGGGTGTCAAAAGTACGATTTCAGACAAATATAATTGCCTTCAAATATTGAAGTAAATCTTTCATACTATAATGTTACCAACTGACAGCCCTACGATAACTTGCTGAAGGGTTTTCTCAGACAACACTCAACCTTGTACTAAGTTTCTAATCTCAACCCTGGAACAGTTTGTCATTTGCCGTCATTTTACGATATTATCACATTAATCAATGACGTATTCAATTTCTGTGTACTCGAGTTCACGAAACTTCCGGTTGTTTCAGATCACGGGCTTATAGATTTTCCCCTTTCTCTCTTCCTAATGCGCACGTGCTGATTATAAAATTCAAGTTATCTCGATTTAAGTAATAATTAATGAATAATAGGTTCAATTGTGAAAACTGCAATAAGGTACAATGTTTATTATATCAAAAGCAAATGCCATTTCTAGAGCTCCCTCTCGATTAACTGGCATTAAAGAATTGATTGTTTGTTTTACGTCCCGTCGAGAATTTAACTCATATTGAGTCTTCTTTCTGATTACGGAAAAGGACGAGCGCGTGATCCGATTGACCTCTAGCTGGTGTGAGTTCTTGCACCTCGAACCCAATCTCGGGAAGCGTATTCAGCGTTCGGGATCGACAGGAATTTGTTCTCGGACGAAGAACGGCGGTATCGAATGCATTATCAATACAATCGGAACTCCTCGAATGTCTCGCGCACTCGACAATAATGAGTGCGTTCGAGGTCGCTGTTCTCGTTGTTCTCGTGCTCCGTTCTTAGAGTCGCAAACAACGAGAACATGTGCGCACGAACGTGTTCTTTGTTCTTCGACCACACTACCTACAGAGGTGGTGTGAGTTCTTACACCCCAAACAAGTTCTCGGGTTGCGTACTCGGCGTTCGGGATCGACAGGAATTTGTTCTCGTACAAAGAACGGCGATCTCGAACGCACTTCTATAGTCTCGTGCAGCCAGCCGCTCTGCTTTCACCGTAAATCTCCGACGAGCAGAGAGTCTGGTAAAGACACGCGATAACGTTTGTAACGTCAGAACGAGGCTCACCAAGATATCGGTACTAAATTTGACCTCCAAAATAACGACCATGCACCGAAGAAATTTGTAAAAGATTGAATTTGCTGTTTAAGCATAAGGATTTACAATTAGAGCGTTTATAAAAACTTTTGTAAAAGAAAAGGATTTATTTGCTGTTCTACCCACGGGAAATGGTAAGACCGTTTATCAAAATTACTTTAGGAGGAAAAAATGAAAGTACAATTTCCAGTTGACAACGACCGTATTTTTTTCTATTGTACACGTAGTAATGATTTTCTCATTAGCATCACTAATGAAGGATCATTTAATTAGTACTAAATATCGGAATTGACTGTTTACTATAGTATGTCAGAGAAATTCAAACCGAAACTAAATTAGCGCCCCTAGCTGTAACATTTATTATCGCGCGTCTTTACCCTGAGCTGCGTTCAAGATCGTAGCGGCTAGCCTACAACTAGGTATGGTGGCTGATTTGTGCCATTATACAATGTGTTGTCTTTTCGTTATTTTGAGGCAAAAAGTAGCTGATATTATTATTTTGTCGTCTTTTCGTTATTTCTGGACGAAAAGTTGATAAATATCGTTTTGTTGTCTTTTTCACCTCGAAATAACAAAAGGACGATAAAGTGTATAATGCCACAAATCAGCCGCCATACTTAGCCCCTAGGCTAGCCGCTACGATCTTGAACGCAGCTCAGACTCTCTGCTCGTCGAAGATTTGCGGAGACAGCCGAGTGTCTGGTTGAACGATACTACACTACAGGGGTGGTGTGAGTTCTTGCACCTCGAACCCGTTCTCGGGTTGCGTATTCGGCGTTCGGGATCGACAGGAATTTTTCATCGTCGGAAGAACGGCGATCTCGAAGGCACTCATAGATTTCGGCAATCTCTACACAGAGTTGTCGTTCCTGCTACTCTCGTAACGTAATATATGCCCTCTGGTGTGAGATTGAGATCTCGGATGTAATAAGGTGGCACCCATGAGTGAATTTCATGCACTGTACGTTAGAGCTTCATGACGTACGTAACGTAGCCGGTGCAGTTGGATTTGCTGTCATAGTTATTGTCATAATTTTGGAGTTTCACTAATTCTGTTTATTTGTTTATCTTGTATGCATGCTCAGCATTTATTGCTCTATACTGTTATCACAATGGGTAACGGGATATGTCTGTCAGCGTCCTACACTAGTGGTCGCCGATGTTCTCATGGGAATATAAGGGTTCATTGTTTATATTCCTGATTAAGGTTAGCCATTATCGGTGCTTTATGATTTTGGCTGGGAACCTTGAAGTTTGAGGGGCATGCCCAAGTTTGAGTCAGTTCTGTATTGGAGTTTAATACAGATGGATGTCAGTTCTGCTCCGTAAGCAGATGGACTGATGTGTATATTGAACTTCAACTATTTGAAGTTGTTCAACATAAATGTTGTATGTAAATATGTGTATATTTGTAAATAAACTGTAAATATAACATCTGCCTTATTCTTGGACATTAGCACGTTACAATTTTGGTGGCAGCGGTGGGATTATTATTACAAGTGATATGGCAGAAAATTTAGATACCCCAACTGTGCTATTAGGAATAAGACGTAATAGGTCAGATACAGGAATAGGGACGATGACATCCACCCATCATGAGATCCAGCGTATAGAAAGAGAATGTGCAGCGCTTGATCGAGAAATACGCAATACTACAGCGGCACTCAGAAACAATAGTTACAATGATGATCATCAAAGTAACTGGGATTTCATGAAACCTATAGTACGTCCAGCTGCATATGATGGGTTTGAGCCGTGGGATGATTATAAAGTCCAGTTTGAACTCGTGGCGGATATAAATGGATGGGACGACATAAGGAAGTTCATGTTCTTAGCGTCCTCGTTAAGGGGTGCTGCACAAGGAGTGTTAGCTGATCTGGAACCAGGGAAACGACGTTCCTATGTTGAATTGTCAACTGCACTAAGTCGCCGTTTTGGATCCGAGAACAGAACTGAACTGTTCCGAGTTCAGCTAAAAACCTTGTCCGGAAAAGAGACCAATCACTTCCGGAGTTAGCTCAATATATAAAACGATTGAGCAGAAAAGCTTACCCTAATGCTCCGCGAGATCTACTGGAAACATTGTGTCGGGATCATTTCATAGAGATGAGATTGAGATGAGATGAGATGAGATGAGATTGAGGATTCAGCAAGCGCATCCAAAAACCATTGATGATGCTACAAAACTGTCCGTGGAACTGGATGCATTTAATATGGCAGAAAAACAGCGAGAAAAACGAGCTACTACAGCGGTGCAGAATGTAACTGTCAGTGACCATGCAAATGAAAAATCATTCAGTGCTGATGACATTAAAGCATGTATGGGAGAAATTTCAAAGGAACTCGTTGAAATGCGCAAGGAAATAGCAACAATGAAAAAATCGAAAGATACATGTGCTGCTAATTCAAAACCATCAACAAAAGAAATCCGTTGTTGGAACTGTAGTGGGAATCATTTTAGAAGGAACTGCCCGAGAGCCAAAAAATCATCAAGTTCTGGTAAGGGAAATTCAAACTTTACCCCGCGATCTTCTCGAATATCGAAGGACGGGTCTGGTATGTATGTGGATGGATGTATACATGATGCCGAATCTGTACAATTTCTTGTAGATACAGGTGCCAATGTCTCTATCATTAATACCAGTGTCTACAGGAAAATGAATCCACTCCCCGAATTACAACCTTCTAAAATGAATATGAAGATGGCTGATGGCAAATGTATTCATGCAAAAGGGATCGCGACAATGAACGTGACTCTCCCAGGCATTTCTGTACAGCACGAATTCTGGATTGTTGACATTGATGAGGACATCGAGGGATTGCTCGGATTTGATTTCTTGAAGGCACATAAATGTGTTCTTGATGTAGGAAATAGTCAGTTTAAATTGAATGGGCATATTGTAAAATGTTCAACACTCTCGTGCAACTACATGCGATGTTGTAGGGTTGTTCTGGAAGATACCAGTGTTGTTCCAGCTGGAAGTGAGATGTTGCTTCAAGGAAAAGTTTTGGATACCGATTCGGTACATAAGACCGGCCTTGTTATTCCTACGGAGAAATTCACTGAAAAGTACAAACTGATTGTAGGGAAAGCTGTAGTAGATTTGTCGAAGGAAAAAGTTCCTATACGTGTGCTCAATGTGTCAGACAAATCAATCAAACTTTATCCGAGAACAGTAGTTGGTCACTGCGAAGCTGTAACAATAGACCGAAGTGAGGAAACTTGTTCTTATCCAGATGGCAAAATTCCGGATTACCTTTCGACTTTACTATCTGAATCATGTGGCAATTTGGATGGAAAACAATCGGAAATCCTAAAACAGTTTTTGATCAACAACAAAGATGTGTTTGCACCCGACAAACTAGCACTTGGTCGCACAGGAGTAATCAAGCACAAGATTGAAACTCAGGGCGCTACACCCATCAAACAACAACCCCGTCGAATGCCATTTGCTAAGAGATCTGAGGTGTCATCACAGATCGAAATGATGTTATCTCAGGACGTGAATGAAAAATCAATCAGTCCTTGAGCTTCACCAATTGTATTGGTGAGGAAGAAGGATGGTTCCCTTCGGTTTTGTGTAGACTATAGAAAGTTGAATTATGTTACTAAGAAGGATTCATTTCCGGTTCCCAGAGTTGACGACAAACTGGACGCTCTAGTTGGTTCTCAGTGGTTTTGCACCCTTGATTTACAAAGCGGCTATTGGCAAGTTGAAGTGGAAGATCAGGATCGTGAGAAAACTGCATTTGTGACCGAAAATGGACTGTACCAGTTCAAGGTCATGCCCTTTGGACTGTGTAATGCACCCGTCACCTTTGAAAGGTTAATGAGTAAAGTCTTATTGGGATTATCTTGGAAAACCTGTTTGGTTTATCTTGATGATGTGATTGTTTTCGGTCAAGACTTTGAGACAACGTTAAATCGTTTAGAGGAAGTGCTTTTGCGACTACGTACTGCGGGACTGAAATTAAGTCCAAAGAAATGTTTCTTATTTCAAAAGCGAGTGACATACTTGGGGCATATTGTAACCCCGGACGGAATTCAAGTGGATCAATCAAAAATTGATGCCATGAAATATTGGCCTGTGCCCGTCAACATTAAGCAGCTTCGTAGTTTTCTTGGATTATGCTCTTATTATCGCAAATTTATTTTGAACTTTGCAAAAGTTGCTCGTCCATTAAATTCCATGACAGAAAATAAATCATTTTTGTGGACGGATGAGTGCAACACGGCTTTCCAGCAGCTAAAATCTAAACTAATGCACAGCCCGGTACTGGCATACCCGGACCCTCAAGGCTCAGAGTTCATCCTAGATACAGACGCTAGCAACAAAGCCATTGGATCTGTGCTTTCTCAAATTCAAGATGGTAAGGAGAAAGTAATAGGCTATTTTAGTCATGCATTAGGGAAATCCGAGACAAACTACTGTGTAACCCGCAAGGAATTACTCGCGATTGTAGAGTCCATAAAACACTTCCACTGCTACTTGTATGGCAGGAAGTTTCGCCTACGCACAGACCATGGGCCACTTCGGTGGCTTATGAATTTCAAAAATATTGAAGGACAGTTAGCTCGATGGCTGGAAGTTCTTGGCACTTATGACTTTGAAATAGAACATCGAGCTGGAGCGAAACATGTTAATGCTGACTCAATGTCGCGCCGACCTTGCCAAGACTGCTCATATTGTGAGCGAAATGAGCAAACTTTTCGTCAAGAAGGAAAATGTAATGTTGTCCGTAAAAAGACTCAACCTTCCTGGATAAATGTAATATCACAATCTCAAATGGCCAAAGCCCAAAGAGACGATACGACAATAGGTGTTATTTTCTCAAAATTGCAGCAAAGCCATACCGAGCCTAAATGAGAGGAAATCTGTTTGGAAAGTGTGCCAGTGAAAACTTTGTGGTTTCAGTGGCAAAGACTGCAATTCAAGAATGGTGTCCTGCATCGGAGATGGGAAGATGATACAGGGAAGCGAATTTCGTGGCAAGTGATTGTGCCAGAAATATATCGTGCAGATATATTAAAATCGCTTCATGATGCCGTTACAGCTGGTCATCTTGGAGTCAACAAAACTTTGTCTCGGATACGAGAACGATTTTATTGGCCGGGTGTTGGATCTAGTGTAAAGGACTGGTGCCGTAAATGTGAACAGTGTTCGGCAAGGAAAAGTCCGTCTAAATCCTACAAGGCTCCTATGAAGATCTACAATGTGGGAGCTCCAATGGAGAGGGTAGCCCTGGATATCATGGGTCCCTTACCTGTAACAGAACGCGGAAACAAATACATTCTTGTTGTGGGAGATTATTTTACTAAATGGACTGAGACATACGCGATCCCAGATCAAGAGGCTGAGACTGTAGCCAGGAAGTTCGTTGATGAGTTCATTTGTCGTTTTGGGGTCCCTTTACTTATTCATTCCGACCAGGGAAGAAATTTTGAATCTGGACTATTCATCTCGATGTCAAAACTACTAGGAATGGAGAAGACTCGAACTACAGCTTTACACCCCCAATCTGACGGAATGATTGAGCGTTTCAATAAAACGGTTGGAAATATGCTTGCAACATTAGTGTCTAAAGATCAAAGAGACTGGGCCGAAATTCTCCCGATGACAATGATGGCATATAGGAGTGCTGACCAGGAATCAACGTCATGTTCCCCGAATTTGATGATGTTAGGTCGGGAAGTACGTTTACCTGTGGATTTAATGTACGGAAGTATTCCTAAAGAAGAAACAAACAGTGTGCCTGAATATGTTGCAAACTTGAAGGACAAAATGTGCAAAGTGCATGAATCGGCTAGACAACATATTAAAAGTGCAAGTGATAAACAGAAGTCCGGATACGATTATTCTGTGAAATTTAACCCATATAAAAGTAGTGACCTCGTGTGGCTATTTGATCCTAAACGCAAAATCGGCGTGAGCCCAAAATTACAATCTAATTGGGACGGACCTTATCGCGTAGTTACGTCAATTAGTGATCTTGTGTACCGAATCCAAAAGACACCAAATTCCAGACCGCGTGTTGTGCATTACAACCGATTAAAACCATTTTATGGCGAAAGTGACGCGTGACAGCCGTCAAGTGATCAGCAGTCTGGTGAAGATGACGAGGTACGTTCTATTAACAATGCGAGTTATAATGACGATTGCGAAGCAGGGATTGATGCAGAATACGGTCGCAGTAAACGAATCCGCCGTCCTGTGGAACGATTGGGTTTATAAAGTGACAGTGTAATTAACTGAGAATGTACATTGAGAAAACTGTCAATTTTAATTTGTAAATAACATGTGTGGGTACATGTCTTTGAAGGAGGGAGCAATGTCATAATTTTGGAGTTTCACTAATTCTGTTTATTTGTTTATCTTGTATGCATGCTCAGCATTTATTGCTCTATACTGTTATCACAATGGGTAACGGGATATGTCTGTCAGCGTCCCACACTAGTGGTCGCCGATGTTCTCATGGGAATATAAGGGTTCATTGTTTATATTCCTGATTAAGGTTAGCCATTATCGGTGCTTTATGATTTTGGCTGGGAACCTTGAAGTTTGAGGGGCATGCCCAAGTTTGAGTCAGTTCTGTATTGGAGTTTAATACAGATGGATGTCAGTTCTGCTCCGTAAGCAGATGGAATGATGTGTATATTGAACTTCAACTATTTGAAGTTGTTCAACATAAATGTTGTATGTAAATATGTGTATATTTGTAAATAAACTGTAAATATAACATCTGCCTTATTCTTGGACATTAGCACGTTACATTATATAAAAATACGTCAAATTCACTCGTGGATTTAAGGAATGGATTTATTATGTTGTATTCCACGGGGAAAAAAAAACCCCACGGAAAACGGTATCATTGCGCGAAGAGCATGATGCAAAAGTTTTCCGTCTATTTTTTTTTTTTCGTGGAATACCTCATTCCAACGAAAACAAATTAATAAATCCATTCATTATCATTTAATATTTTAAAACATTGAGTTTATATGAGAAAACATTATATGATTCGGGTTGAATTAATGAGTTATTCTTGGACTACATTCTATGTCATTTTGAAATGGGCGTAGTAATTTGTGAATACACAGCTTTAAAAAAAACAACAACTAAATCCGTTAGGCCTAATGGCGATTTCCATGAACTATTGATTAAACGGGTATAATTTCTTATGTACTGAAGATTGCAGTTTTGAAAGGATGAGTTAGAGATAAGTCTTGTTGAGAGAAAATTGCTGGAATTTTGTTGAGTGGAACTGGAATTAAGTGCTAAGTTCCTTGTCAGTACTAACGGAAAGCGTGGAACACGTGCATTATCATGATGTGGGATGCCAGGTATAGGGTTCTCTTGAGGGTTGTCACGGCTTCCAGGTGGACAAGTGGGTGTTACAGAGGGTTTTTCGAGTTTTATCATTGAATTTCCAAGGCGTCACAGCTGTTGTAACGTCGTACAGAAGCCTCGTTTCGGTGCCCTCTCATATTATGCCGAAGTTCGAAACCATAGTCGTTAAAGGCTACAATATTGCAGTATCCGGTGTATCTGGTATTTGGGTTCGTGGCATGAAGGAAGTTGTCGCAAGGTGCAAACTGGACTATTGTCATCCCCGGTTGAATACATTGAACTCTCAGCCCGGAATTACAGAAGCAGACGTGTGTTGTTATATTGGGGTGGGGGTGGGGGGTGGGGGGTGGGGGGGGGGTCCTCAAATAGCCGTGTTTATTTCATTTTGCATATTTAATTATTATTTATATTTGCTGTTTGTTTTTGTTTAATAAATTTTTATGATACGTGGCGTCGGTGACCGATTGGTTAGGCCGTCAGACTCTTGACCGAAAGGTTGTGGGTTCGAGTCCTGGCCGCAGCAGGACTAACGTTGTGTCCTTGGGAAACCATAGTCGTTAAAGGCTACAATATTGCAGTATCCGGTGTATCTGGTATTTGGGTTCGTGACATGAAGGAAGTTGTCGCAAGGTGCAAACTTCACCGAATCTCGGAGCAGTCCTTCATAATTCATGTCTGGAAATTTACTTTCAGCTTCTGCCAGTTCTAGCAATGAACGTGCACTTAGGTGACACTGCTGTTCGCTTCAAATAAGTAATTTGACTGTTAAACTAACTCTCTATCACTATCAATGCTGTATTACTTACCGTTTAGGTATAAAAATCCCTAAATGAAAACAGGCACTACATTTTCCGTTCAAATGAAGATTTCCATGACACAATATTTTATCTCCTGGAATTGAAGAGTTCCTATAGTCTGCTATATCTAGTTACTGATACATCGTATCTCTACACACCTACTTGCATTTCGCTAATTCAAAAAACAAACTTCAATTTTGGGAGATAAAATATTGTGCCATAGAAGCCTTCATTTCAACGGAAAAATTAGTGATGGTTTATTTTATGGAATTTACATATTTAGACGGTAAGTAATATAGTATTGATAGTGATATAGAGTTAGTTTAACAGTCAAATCACTTATTTGAAGCGAACAGCAGTGTCACCTAAGTGTACATCAATACGCCAGTTTCAAGATAAGAACTCTCCTGTGTAGGAGGTACATTTAGTAGAACTTTGAGGGCCAAAGTGGGACAGAGTGAACCTACTATCAGTGAGAAAGACGATAAAATGTATTAAAAGCGGCTTCTCTTTAAATATGTAAATGTTGGAAACACAAAATACCATTGAAAGAAATGTTTTACTAAAGCAGAAACATAAAAACAATGTCATATTTGAAAGTAGTATCCTGGATATGATACCTACTACCAATAAAATTACGTGATATAATAAGAATTCCATGTATCTAATTACTCCCTGAATACTTATCACTTACTTAGTTTGTGTATCAGTTGAATTCGGTTGGTGAAACAGCGTATGAGAGACTTAATGAGTACATTTACTTATACAGTGATGAATATTCGTCCCACTCCCGCATGCAAACAAGTTTTTTCGCGCCTTACTATGTACGAGAGTTCTTCAAAGGGAAATAACTCGAGCGTATCTCGAAACCGGCGTTTTGCAAGAACCGGCTGAAGCTGATAGTAAATTTCCATACCTGAATTATGAAGGACTGCTCCGAGATTCGGTGAAGGCGTCAGTCCAAATATTCAGCCCGTATACATGTGGATCGACACCATCAGCTCATATTGTAACGTACAACTGTGACGTCATAGTTACATTGACGTACACATGGCAGCATACGATCCACATACGAGGTTAATTTGCGGTTATGGAAATAGCCGAGTAGTATGATGTTTATACCAGTGACGTATAACAACATGTTTAAACATCAGCTGGAACTACTGATAGCTCTGAAGCAAAATATACAGTTCTTTCCATCATATACACGTATCACTCCTAATGCTGGTAACTGATATTATTCATTGAGAATTATGGTGTGTGTTATCTTGAAATAGAGGGCATCTTTTAAAACATGAAAAAACAAAAATCTCGATACATTCATCAAAAGAACACGGGGGGGGGGGGGGGGGGGGGGGGGGGCACTGTCACAATCGTCTTATGACGTACGTCAAAACGTGTTCATGACATCACACATCTCATCAACATTGCATGCTTGGTATTTTGAAGAGTGGTCTAAATCTAACAGGAACCTGATACAGGACTTCAATTGTTCATGATTTGATATAAAACTCTGATATAGTTAAAAAATACATACATGTATCATGTGAACCGTTGAACTGATGTGAAAAGTGTACAACCATTGAACTACAGTCCCTGAAACGTTCTTCCTTCCCACTTGAACGGTGAGCGAACGGTGAACGCACGGTGATCAAACGGTGAACGAACGCAGAGCGAACGGTGAACGAAAGCAGAGTGAACGGTGAACGCAATTTGGTGAACGGTGAGCGAACGCAGAGCGCAAAGTGAACAGTGAACGAACGCTGAGTGCACGCTGAACGCAAAATGATCTATTTACTCGGAATGTTTCGGATTTTTCCCTGGGATTTTACTTATTTCTTAATCAAGTAATAAAATACATGTACATGTATATTTCATCAATTAATAAAAAATGAAATAAACCGGAATCGTGATGCAGCATATCTTACAGTTCTGGATAAATTCAATGTAATATATTTTTGTACAAGTACCGAGTATACATGTATATATTTCATGAAATTATCGCAAATTGTACATTAATACAGGCAACAGTCATACACAAATAAAAGCAAATTTCGTATGTACATTGTGTACACCATTACATGTACAGATACATTTAATGCATGGGTATAATATATATACAATGCATGTGAAAAGGAAAACACTATAGTCTATATGCGTAGTGACATCCAGAATTAACAGGTGTTCATGTATGGCTTCAAACTTTACGAGCTGGATCGTCTGGGATACCTGTAATTAACAAACACCCCCAAAAGGAGTCAAGATAGATGTGCAGTAAACAAACAATACGGACAGTATACCCTGTGTCAACACCTCAACACTTCTAACAGTATTAAATATTCCTAATTACATTTTGTGTCATTCATTTGTTGCAGCTACATCGACCCGAGGAAATAATCCTAGAATTTATGTACATGCAAGTACAAAACTTACTATTTTTATTATTAATGTGACCATAGATTGGATTTAGATCAAACAATATTTGTATAATGTTTAAAGGCTAATGCAGAAACGTACCAGATAAACAATTACATCTTTGCATTTAAGGACAAATGTTACAAAAGTTTCGAATTTGGCAAGAGTAGTAAATATCAGTTTATTGACAATGTCTTTCATAAATATAGGCGTAAAAATAGCTATTATATCAGTTTGACATTCTGACACGTACATACGGTACAATGTACATTATGTAGCATCGTTTGTTTGTTTGTTTTTATTTTTCAAAAGGGGGGGGGGGTGACTTGTTTAAAACTCGTTTCAAGCAATGCAAAAATTATAATAATTTGTGCTTTAGCCCGAACTTGTAAATGCTAAATCGTCAACGCAGGGGAAGAGGTTTTCATTACCTGAAACGGGTGGGTGTAAATGTAGTCCGGGACATATGTCCGATATTGATGTTTGCCGATTTATCGTTATACATTAGTTTTTCTTCAATTATCTTACTGAATGTACTTTAAGACGATCACCAAGAGTCTTCATTGTGAATTTGGTGTGTGGAAATTGCCTAATTATTTAATAAATGGCTTTTATTTTTTCTTCAGGGTGTAAAGGTAGTCCCGAAGATTTTACGAAGAAAACACATTTCCGGTTTTTGTTTTTGCCTTGTTAATAATTGAAGTAAAACCTTTTCTGTGTTTTATGTTGCTTTTGCTCTTGTTTAGATATTGTTTGATATCATGATAAAAAGATTTACGAAATATTCAGCATGTTATATGAATTGCTCGTCCTTCTTTTTATGGGACATCGCTTCGGTGGTTGACTCGACACGAAGGGTGTAAAATTAAAACCGGAATAAGGTGACAGTTTCAACCCGTATTATGAATAGCTATACAAGTGATTTTAAGTGTAATATATTTAGTAAGGAAAATTAATTACAAATGATATAAAGTACCATAAATAATAATATTTGGTATCAATATATTTTGTTATGTTATTCATACAGTCACTTATTTTTTAACTGTTAAATTACAACTGAATAGTGCTATAGATTATGCCGGGTTTAAATTTGTTATTTTAAATTTACAATCATGACATTCTGTGATATTTTATACCTGAATAGAAATACATGTAAATATATAAAAACTGCCCTCTCTATGGAATATCTACAGTTAATGTAGATGTTGCAGTTTGTAATGAACAGGGACGGATCCAGGAATTGTGGCTACGGGGGGGGGGGGGGGCACTTTATGAGGCAGGGGATCTGGATTTTATAGGACTTGATTGCAATCTACCTGACATCTTTGACAATATGACATCATGCGACATCTGTGAAAGGTTGTACCACAATCGTTGCGTGAATTTTCAAGGCGATTATTCACAAAGCTTCTCATGGTGTTGCGGATGTTGTTCTTAGTGCTTATACATGTAGCATTAGCAGTAGACCTACTGTAGTATTTATCTTTAGTGTGTATGATAGTGCTAAAGAAATTTTAAATTAAAACAGGCAGAACATAAATAATTTCATTCTAAAATACAAATTTTTTTCCACCTTTAATGATCAAAATTTTCTTGCTTTTTCAAATTTTAAGATGCTTTAAATTACAAAATTAACATCTCACTGGTTTGTTTATAAACATAAGAAAACTCTTTAATTACGTTGCCGAAATTAAAAATCTAGATATTTCATTTTGAAAATAAAATACAAGAAAAAAGTAAATATATGATTCGGTGCAGATTTAGCAAACTATCAAATAAATAATATATATATTTCATTTTTAAAATAAAGTATCAGAAAAAAGTAAATATATGATTCCGTGCAGATTTAACAAAATATCAAATTAATAAAACTATGACTCTTTAGAGGGATGGCCTCCACGTGGCAAGAGCTGGGCATACTTTACATGTTTAATTAACTTACGGCTGACAACCCCAATATCAATTTTATTGATCTTTCCACGATATTGTATATGAATTACAATTACACTGAATTTAATCGTCTAACATTGCTTTTAGATAGTAATAATAATAATAATAATAATAATAATAATAATAAATTAGTCTTTAGATGAACTCGGATTTAATGTTTTCATATCAGTCCGATTCTCTCATTAGTATCTCATTTAACTGCGATGTCCCGAGAAAAAAAGGATATAAAAACCCGTTAAATGTATTGATTAGTGAGATTATTTCAAATAACCAGATAAAATAGCCTATTATGATTATCAATTGGACACAATATTTAAAGATTATAAGTGCTTTGTACTTAAACAAGGCAAAAACAAAAACCGGAAATGCATTTCTTCGTAAAATCTTCGGGACTACCTTTACACCCTGAAGAAAAAATAAAAGCCATTTATTAAATAATTAGGCAATTTCCACACACCAAATTCACAATGAAGACTCTTGGTGATCGTCTTAAAACACATTCAGTAAGATAATTGAAGAAAAACTAACGTATAACGATAAATCGGCAAACATCAATATCGGACATCGCGGGACATATGTCCCGGGACATATGTCCCGGACTACATTTACACCCACCCACCTGAAACTGCCTTATTTTTTGTACTTGGGTTAAATTCATAACGACAAACTCTTATATTCGTCTCTCATTTAGATTTTTTTTAACAAAAGCTCAAATGAACCTTTCGGCATTCACAGTGGATAATCCTGACCCTTTGTACTTCAAAATTAAATTTCTGATATAGTAAGAAAGTCTCCTTCCACTATATATATATATATATATATATATATATATATATATATATATATAATGGATACATATATGAAATAAATTCATAAAAGAGTGTTCAAATAGTGAACAATAATGTATCCAACTTTATCCGGAGCAATATATTTGCTCAAAACAGTATTTATTAGAGTGCTTCCGAATTAGCGCATACTCAAAACTAATATCCGCAAAAGATAGCGGCAAAATTGCATTATATACGACTGCTTAGTGGAGAAAATGTAAACAAAGGTATGTATGCATGATTTTACCTAGAAATGATATGTCTTGAAACTTTTCACATGAGAATTGATAGAGATTAGAGGCCTAATCTGTGCAAGGTTCGTTGTTCATTAACTTAAGCGCCAGGCTAATTATTGTACACCGTATTTTTGTAAACTGATTCAAAGGTCATCCCATTTGTTTACGCACGGTTTTATTTGGTCATCATACAAACTAGGTTTAGTAAATGTGAGTTTTTTCTCTCGTGTAATTATCGTACTGTTGTCTGTTTAATCATTTATTCTCTTAAAGATTCTCCTTTCAAGTTCCAAAAGTTTTTTCTTTGCAATTTCCCTATTATCAAAGAGCAAGTTGATTGTATGCGCTCGCATGGCCACGGCAAACGACAGGCGCAATTCATTTGCCGTAATTGCGTGTGTGATAGTTCCCAATAAGAGAGAGAGAGAGAGAGAGATAGAGAGAGAGAGAGAGAGAGAGAGAGAGAGAGGTGGTAACTATTGAATACCTAGTATGAAATCTAAACAGCAATACTTTATTAGATGGAAATGAAAACATTCTAAACCAGTTTCATCCCAGGTGTCACATTCAACATTACATGATATCAGTGATGAAAAGAGTAGAACATGCAACACCTATGTAAAGAACAGAAGTTTTAATCTCAGAATTGTGCAAGCTTTTCTTTCACTGGAAATTGCATGCATGTTGACATTGTGCTTAGATGTCATTTGATTACATTACGATGTATTGTTTCACCACCAAATAGATTACTTTTAATTTCTGATTTTTACAGATACTATGACTGAAGGTTCTCATTTCAATAGTTAAAACAGATTGATGTGCTTCCTTATCAAAGTGAAAGTAAATCTACGTTACTCTTTGACTGTTATATTGATACAATCCACATAGACAATGTATGATTATATATATGTATGAATGTTTGAACCATTTCAATGATTAACTGAATCAGCTAATGAATTTTTCATACACTACACTGCTCGATTTTCACTCGGTAGGGTGTGCTGACCTCAACAGTTTTAAAAGACTCATGGGCTTCTTGTCGTTTTAAAACCAATGCAGGAAGCCATTACGGAGCATACATGTGTCTGCTGCAACTCTTGTTTGAGTTCATTTAGATTTTGTAGAGTTCTTCGTGACTCTGGCCTCCAGTGTGCTTACAAGTGGAAAGAGATTGTAGAGAAAATGAAAGTAGCCAATGGCTGGTTTTTCTTTATGGTCATTAAATGAAGTATTCAGACATACAGACTCTGAAGCATACTACCTGTACTACACCCAATGAAGTGTCCCATTCTGGACTATAATTGTTCTGTTCACACACAAAACCATTCTGTTCAAACTGTTCAGCATTCTTATTCCAGCCTAAATTTTAACAAAGTCAAAAACTGGAGACCAACACTTTGAGGTTAAAATTACAAAAGATTCTCATGTGGATACCATGCGGTATTCATCAGGATCTAAAAGTATAAAATTGAAGAAATAAACAGATTACCACACGTCTGAGAGTACTGTGTTCCATTCTAAGGCTAAAGTATTCTTTTTCCAGACCAATGAATGTGTTCTTTTCTTATCTAAAACCATAAAGTTCTTGAAAAACTGTTCATTCTAATCTTTGGAACCATTCATTCCCACATCTGCACATGTGCAGTGATTTAGGACTCACCTAGCGACTGTGTGGGATTGCATCAGTGTGTATAAGTAGCGCTTTAGGAGCATAACAAAGCTTCCTTTCTAGGGAAGTCGTTGTGGCCGTGTGGACTTACGCACTGGTTTGACAATCTTGCTAGGCGGTGGGTGCCGTACGTCGCTGGTTCGACCCCGGGCTGGGGCGAAAATTTTCAGTACCTAGTTGTGATTATTTAGTGCTTTATATATATATATATATATATATATATATATATATATATATCAACATGGTGCTTGGTTGGCATGGAAGAAGACAAAACAGTTTTGTTCAAGAAAGGAAGAACATTTTTTCTACTACTAGATTGGTCACAAGGGGGTCTGAAAACAAGTAAAATTTCTGATTACATTCTGAATTTAAGTGCTTTTTTTTTTAAAGAACTTTTAAGTTGATATTGAATTGATATGTATTGATAAAATATATATGGAAACTTATGAATTATTTACTTGCTGTAACCTTCAATGTTGTCTTGAAGCAAAGTTATGAATTGAGAAGGTAAGAGTTGCTAGAGCAATGTTGTACTACTATGAGGATGATTATGAGTGGACACAGAGGCCTCACGTCAGGTGAAATGGCTTCCTTGATGACCCTCTCTGCATTTCCTAGTGTCAAAACAGGGCACATTTGAGAATGTGTACTCTTCTAGTGGCAAAACAGGGTTTATTTAGCCATTCCTTACCAAACTGTTCACCGTGCCACTGGTGTAATAGTCAGCTTTAGGGTCTTGTGTTTACCTTTGTTGTAATGAATTTAAAATTAATGGGAAAACTTTATGAATTACTTATTATTACTGAATTAATGTCCCATAGAGAAACAACTCAGTTCAGTGACTTTTTAAGGTCCATTTCAGGTCCGAATATCGGCCCTTTCCCCTCCCAAAATTTACCAATGTTTTCCCCAATTTAACATGCTCTTTTCACAACAATAAAAACTGGTGAAAAACGTATTTGTTAAAATATAAGTTCAATGTGAATAGTTTATGTTCGACATGACAAAGACGTATCAATTTTATGTGATTTAGAAAGAATATTTAGTCGAAAATTTAACAGCTTCAAGAAAAGAGTGTCAAATAAAAGAAGAATGACATCAATTTGTTTTTGAATTCTTGTTTGATATGATATATTTAGAATGTTTACAATAATGACTAGGTTTTCCCAATTTCATCAAAACGTTGACAATTTCTCCCAATTCGCAAGCCACAGTTCTAACTTTTGAAAAATGTTGAAAAAAATCACTGCAGTTACTCTTTCATGAGTCCTTTGGGAATCCTCACCAAAAGTGGACTGCAATTTGCATTAAAAGAAAAACTGGGATGTATACAAGATATACCTTAAAATACCATGCTTTACAAAAATAAAGCATAACAGAGAGAATGTATGTTAATGTATCATTATTTATTAAGCAAATGTAAAAGGAAATATATAATATATATCTCTGTAAAAATTGTCAAACAGGAAGAAAATGATTAGAAAAGTTTCTGGTTGTCAGATGTGAGAATATCTGAACCATAGTACACATCATGTAATGCCCTGTGAATATGCATTGGAATATGTCATGATCACCACTGCTTACATTCAATCAAAGTTTCCTTTTCTCGGAGACATAAATTTTACCTGTATTTTAGTTTAACACCTTGGAGAGGATGGAAGAGGAACATTCTGTAGATATATATGCAGATTTGGTGGATGAAAAGATAAATACTGATGCACAAGTACTTGGCACTGGCACCACAAAGGTAAAGTAATATGGTATCATCAGAAACTCTTAAATTCAATTGAAGTGTAGAGTTCTGAAAATGAGTGGGGGATCCTGAATTTTGCAATTTCAGTAGCCAACATGGCTACTAAAGTTATTGAACTTATTTGTAACCATAGTAACCTTACAGGTACTCAGTATGGACCAGCTTGCAAACAAGTTGTTTACTATAAATGTATCGAATGCCATCTTTTATTGAACCATTGTGAGATATCATACAGCTGAGAAGAACAGGAAGTTTTTAATAGCAAACACATTTACTGTGGTTTCCTCAGGCAGCAAATTTAGAGGTTACGTTAATCAAAAAGCACATTTGATTAGCATTATCTTGGAAAGCTCTTTTTTTTCATGTCCGTTGATCCCTGATACTAGTGACATGAGGCAATGCAATTCTTGAATTATTAAATGGAATAGTGAACCATCTTCTACCATATTCTCATTTCATTTTATATGAGACATGCTATTTGAAATTGATTTGAATAAGGTAATCAATTTTTTTCAGCAATAGTGATTACTCATCCCATTATGGTTTGCTGTGGGGTTTTTTTTTGGGGGGGGGGTCCCATTTGAGAATTTTTCAGTCATATGTAATAGAGATGTCACCAGCTGTAGGTGAAGTGCCACAAATTTTTACCTGTGCATGACACTCCAGAGTAGTGAGGGATTGTTTTGTGTCAGTGCATACTATGTCACAGGCCTCGACTTGTAATGGTTTTATCAAAACGATCTGCGGGTCCCGTGAGGATCCGAATTAGAAGAAGTCCTCAGTACCCCTTACTTTTCGTAAGAGGCAACTAAATGGGGTGGTCCTTTGGATGAGGCCACAAAAACGGAGGCCCTGTATAACAGCAGGTATGGCACAATAAAGTTCCCTCTATGCCCAAAGGCTGTTAGTGCTGAGCATACACTTAAATTTTGCAGCCTTTCACTGGCAATGGTGACACCTCCATATGAGTGAAAAATTCTCAAGAGGGATGTTAAACAATATAAACCAAACCCAAAGATCAGCGAGTTTCACATCAATGCCAGGCACTTTGTGAAGGAACAGCCGCTACCAAAGATAAAGGTTAGGGTTTGATGCAGAGCTGGGATCAAACCTGGGCCTCTTGTTTATTAAGCAAACACCCCAATCACCAGGCTAACCTGACTGGTCCAGTTTAGAACAACTTCATAACAGGACTAGTTGCTCTGTGATATCAGCAATTATAATTTGAAAGAACATCACCCCTCCCCACAAAAAAATGTATGGGTTTTTATGAAAAGTACAAAGTTTTCTAGTAGTCTCATGAGAAGAGGATAGTATTGTAATGATTCTTCTTCACTCACTCAGGAACCATCTGCTGTGGGCAGTGTAGACGATGCCAGTAGATTAACCACCTTTGACCTGTACGATGACTTGATAACCGATGAGGGTTTGCAACATCAAGCATCACTCAAGGAGGTACGTATATACATCTTACTTACTGTTACAGTATGATCTGACAACTCGGGAAGATGTCTAATGTTTTAACCCATTAAGTCGGTGAAACAAAAGACATATGTGTTACCTTATCTGTTCAAATGGGTTGTTGTTGATTATTTTTCTGAGCATATTGAGAAGCTTTGCAAATCTTTTCTTATGTATTCAAATTTTCCTTTCCATAATCAATGGAGTTTTCAACCAAATTGACAAGGCCTTTTGGGGAAAGAAGGTATTTAAATTTATTCAATTAAAGGGTCACATTGGATCCTCTTATCAATTTTGAAAAAAGGATAGGGTTATTTAGCTCTCTCAAATATCATTAAAGTCGTTATCAGCGAATGTACTTTGATTCTTTAAAGTCTCAATTTTAAGTGCCCACCATAAATTTACCTTGATTAAGATACAATGAAGAAAACATATCCCAAATCCATCAAATAAAAGACCATAGCTCAGGCCTTGATTGACAGATTCAACCAAGCATGTCAACTGGGCATCCAAGATCAGATGTGTTGATAGCAACTGGCTGCAAGTGGATCAACCCTTTGATACTCAACAAAAATAATTCTGTGTTTTTATACTAATGAGTCGATAATTACCTGAACTAAGTGTTTGAACAATTAAATGCTGTCAGTTAAATCATATCCCAAACAAATTGTAAAAAAAAATCACTGTACAACTTTCCTAAGTTAAATAAGTGGAGACTCAAGGTGCAACAGTATATTTGCTAAATAATGATTTGGATCCTGAAGGAGAACAAGAACTGCCCACATTAGCAGCACCAGCTTCTGTGCCATCGTCGGAAACCCATGGTCGGTCGCTCTATGATTACCTACCGTGGGTCACAAGGACGATATTTTCGCATAACTCATTAAAATACTTGATCTTGCGTGACTTATCGAGGACCAATGGGAATTGCTGTAAATATTCCCGGTACTCAATGTGTCAGCTGTAATGGCGGCGCCCATGAAAGTGTGTGTTTTGTTGTGTCACTATCAAAGATATATAGATGAAAACTCCAGATTTTACACCCAAAATGGCTGATTATTTTAACGAATACTTCACTTTCACATGTGCCCCCTCCCTTTCGGAAATCCTGGAGCCGCCTCTGGTATGTTTATTATCATCACTGCTTCATGGCACATGAATAAAATCGGTCATGCATGATACAATTTGAAAATTAGATCTATGCAAATTTTAATTAAGTTATGGTCTTACAATCCCGTTCACATGTCATTTTGTAATCAGCGTAGGTGAGACATCAATTGTGTTTACACGAGAGAGAGGTGTTTTAGATCAAAGGTCACAATTACTGACTGAAATTGTGCCAACAACACAAATAAAACAAATTACAGCAGTACTTAATACGCAAGTAAGTTTAACATACCTATAGAAACTGATGATATACCAAGTCTGTTAAAAAAACAAACACACAATGCTCCCGTATGATGGAACTACGAACTCGTGCTGGACATGTAGACCTGTACAAACGCTTGGTAACACTGGCTTTTTCCTCCCCTGTCTTTATAGATCTCCACTTCAATAATGCAGATAAAGCATCTTGCTGAAATTTTTGTAACTTGTCCAACTTAAACTTAGTCAAAATCTTGGCTTTGAAAAGCATGTTTTTCTATGCTACCGAGGACTGGAAATAAGGGGCTTTTTCATTGGTTGAATATCGCAATAAGGAATGGTAAAGCGACCAATCACAGATAGAAGCCGAGACGCACCTTCCAGCGAAAATACTGGCCTTGTGACCCACGGTAGGTAATTGTCTAGAGTGACCGACCGTGGGTTTCCGACAATGCTTCTGTGCCAACCTCAAGCATCATTTAACTGAATGCCCGGATTGCCTCTGTCAACCATGCAGTTTTGCTGAGAATAACATACAGTCCTGGTGGCCCAATAAAATAAAATTGGTATCCTGCAAGAAATGATGGCTAACAATCAGGGTCATAATGCAAACAAGTTGTTTTCAAGAGTTGTTTTTTGTTGTTGTTCCAATGAGTTACCTCTCTTTGCTCTCAATTGTTCCTGTCATTTATCAGTATGACTTTTTCCTTCATTTATAACTCAAGAGGTTGTTTTAGTTAACTGATTGTAACTTGTTTACGTTATTTCACAAGTGTCAACCCACCTTGCTTCATATTGTGTGCATCACAGGTTTTCATTGGTGCACCAAGACCTAAACAAATGTTTAGCAAACTGGCCACTTCTCTAAGCTAGCTGTTTTTGTTTCAGTCTGGCATTTAGCTGGTTTACAGAAGTTTAACTCTATTGATCTTCATAATCAATGATTAAGAAATCTACATAAATAATAAATTATTAGGTTGGTATACATACTGGTACCTTGATAGATTTTGATAATTTGTTATTTTAGTGGAGTGAGAAATACCAGACAGCATTGAATACCATAAGTGACTTAGAGAGGCAGTTAGAAGTAACGAAGAAACAGCAGACATTCTACAGCGAGAAGTGCCAAACACTAGAAAAGAACATTTCACTGCTGTATGTCACAGCTAAGGCGGAGTTAGGGAGGAAAGATGCCCAAATTGAGGAATTCAGGTACCTATGTAATGTTTTTTTTTGTTTCTAGCTGAGCTGAAAGCTTAAGTGAGATTTTCTGATCACCATACATGCCAACTTTTAAAAATCCCCATGGGGGATTTTGCGCGCGACGACCTTTTTTCAAAGCTCAAAATTCACGACATTTTAGCATGAAAATAAATATTTGTCCTTTCAAATAAAATATCAATCAAATCATTGTTAATGTATCATATATTAACACAACATCAAATGTGTTTGACCATTAACTATATAAAAAAAACTCTGAAAGATATACATTAATATTTTATTAAAATCATCTATTCAGCAAAAAATCTTCTCCAACAAGTCACATACATAATATCAAATAATATTTAAGGTTGCATCCTTTTACACCATACAATAAACATTGGCTGGTCTATATATCAAAATTTAAATTAAAGCACATGCATTTAGGTACGACTGCAAAGGTGATCTTGCTTGTCTGTAAACATGGGCTTGCAGAGACTGGTGGAATAATCTGCATTGCAACCAAAAAAGGAGTGATCTGCCCTGCTATGAAGTTTGCGAACAAAACCTTTGCACCCATGACATCTGAAATAATTACCAGGAAAAAAAACCCACATCAAAATATTCCGTTTTACTTGTAAATTAAGGCTACTTGCTAAATAAAAAATTCAGTACAGACTTGTGCGAATTATGCATCACAAAGTATATTTAATGAATACTACACTATATAGACTATATAACACATCGCTATAGACGGA
Source organism: Ostrea edulis (assembly GCF_947568905.1). Taxonomy (NCBI): domain Eukaryota; kingdom Metazoa; phylum Mollusca; class Bivalvia; order Ostreida; family Ostreidae; genus Ostrea; species Ostrea edulis. The sequence goes on along the minus strand of NC_079166.1, from coordinate 69,371,301 downwards.
TAGATTTGGATAGCCTATATTATTATAGTTGGAAAAAATATATACTTGACGTACCTTATTGCAAATTTTGGATGCTGTCAGCGAGAGGCGGAATGTCCGATTGTTTGGTGGTGACACTAGCATCGTTGTCATTCACGTTTGTGTAAAGGATAGGTCAATTTGAAATCCGTCTTCCCGATTAATTACTATCAAAACATGCTTCGTACTGTCCAATAAACACCCCGACACAGGCAGACCAACCCGACACCATGCGACACAGGTAAACAGCAATGGCTGACTATTGTCCCGATTTCTGATTGGCCAGTTCAGAAATGACGCGGGATTTCCAATTCTGGTCACGAGATTTCAAAATTATCCCACTTTCAAACTCGTTTTCAATCGTGAAATCGGAAATTTTGGTCGGAAAAAATTTCAAATCGGGATTTTAGGGTAATTTTGCTTTCCCGATCGGGAAAGCGGGACCGGAGGGTAAAATCGGGAAGATCCCGCCTAAATCGGGAAAGTTGGCATGTATGGATCACCTGTTGTCAGTCATCTGGTGACCCATGAGCCTCTTGTCTTATTACCTCTTGTCCAGTATCTGCCTATCTGTCTGTATAGTTTTCAAATTTTCAACTTCTTCTCAAGAACCAGTGGGCCTATTTCAATCAAACTTGGCACAAAGTATCTTTGGGTGCAGGGGTCTTCAAAGGCGAAATAAGAAAAGCTAAATGATGATGGAGTCAAATAAAAATCTTGTTCTCAAGAACCACTGAGCACGGAAAAGTTAAAATGTACGTGATATCCTCCTGCCATAGAGTAGATAAGAGTTCATTCAAATTGTTGCCCCTGGGGGTAGGAGGGGCCAGAATAGAGGATCAAAGTTTTACATTAGAAGAAATAGGTAAAATTTAAAAAAAATCCTCTCAAGAACCACTAGGTCAGAAAAGTTGAAATTCCAATGAAAAATTTCTTACATAGAGTAGATTTAAGTTTGTTAAAATCATGGTTCCCAGGAGTAGAGTGGGACCACAATGTTTCACATGTAGATTTACAGGAAAAGTCTTCTCAACAAGAATTACTGTCCATGAGAAGTTGAAATTTTGATGACATTTTTGATAGAATAGATGTAGTTTTACTCAGTTACTGAGTTTACTCAAGTGACCAATTGCAATTGGTCAGCGTCTGTCATGCATCATCCATCGTGCGTTAACAATTGAACATTTTCAACTTCATCTTGATAACTACCATTCCAATTCTTTTCAAATTGGTATGGGCATCTTTGGGACAAGGGAGGCATGGATTATAAATTTCAGGACTCCATGGAGCTTAGGGGCAGGGCAAAAACTCTTAAAAATTGACCAATTTTTCTAATTTTTCATGAAGTAAAAACTGGGCTACATATTCATATGTAAGGGGGGGGGGGGGGGGGGGGTTGTTGTTGTTGTCAGCAGCCGATATTTTTTTGGATGGGTAAAAACTGGGCTACATATTCAATGATACAATCAGATCCTGTCATTACATTCCTTATTTTGTTACAATGAAATTTAACGTAATACTAGGGGCAAAATTATTTAAAACTAGCTTCTGAAAATACATGTACATTTAAGAATTGTATATGTTCTCCATATATACTTCATAGAGGGATAGGGGAGTGAATATGTCTTTTTGTTTTTCCTTGTTTAAAAGACTATGCCAATTTATAGCTTATTTTAATATCCATATTTATTATATACCCATCAATCTTTCGTTTTTTGATATTGTGGATTTCACAGTGTGTGATCCGATTTTCCGGATCACCACACACTGTGGTTTTCTGATTCCGTATCAGTATCCTTTGAAACTGATGATGTCACAATGCATCAACGCAAAGTTTTTGTGGAAATATTGACCGCATCACAAACAAAACTGCATACACAAAATAGAATTTCACAGTATGTCTGTTTTTAATAATTTGGATTTACATTTATTATCATAAAAATGTGGATTTAAAACGCATAAGGCAGTGATTGGGATCAGCAAATTGTTAAATGTGACAATGGCAGGTTAGGGCTATTCCAGAAATAAATACATGGGGGGGTCGGGAGGCACCTTTTGTATATACCAAGCACCCATAAAAAAAAATAAAAAATTACCCCATGACCCATCAAATTAATAAACTCATTTTACAATGACCCATCTAATAAAAAAAAAAGAACTAACCAGACCCACCACAAAAATATTTTTAAAAATGAAAACGGTACAAACCTCGCGAGGTTTTCGGGACAAACATTCTAGTCAATGACGTGGTAATGCCTGTGCGACATTGTATCACAGTAGTTCTGAAGAAACGATGTCACATCAACAATCAAAGGCATCTATTGGAATGTTGGAAAGATTGGGAGTCCAAACGATGCTATTATCATGAAATGGGTATGGATATGTTTTTCCACGAATCGTTCGTCTTCTAATGGAGTCCGCGCCCGGAGGCCTCTATATCACCATCACACCGACTGATAAATATAACGCATCGGTACCCTCGTATAAATCAACTAAGGTTTGCCTATTTTTATTAGAAAACGGAATACCTATTGGTTTCAAAATATTCCCAAAATCGATGCACTGTAAACTGTAATAATCTACAGAACAGAGCTCGCCGCCATCACGTCCAAAGGGACCCTATTAAACGCGCCTCTAATTTGAAGAGTGCCATAATGGAAAGTTATGCGCTGCAAAGAGCGACAACTCGAATAGTTCTATGTTACTTTCGATTTCGAAAGCAGCATTTCGAAAGCACGTTTTCAATTTTCCCTCCGACGTTTTGTAACCAACACGACAAGAGCGACAATAAAAATATTCTGAAAACTCAACACCCACGTGGCACAAAATAAAACAATAGAAACTACCGATTACCCATAATAAATATTTTATTAACAATCCCACCACGGACCAATTAAAATATGAAAAAATACGACCACCCACACAAAAAAATATCATTTGCCGCCCGACCCCCCCCCATTTGATCATTTCTGGAACAGCCCTTACCAGATAGTGTCAATGTGACATTTCTAAAATGAATACGCCTTACTAAAAAAATTTATGCGACATGTTAAAATGATGAGTCCGAGAGATCAGTAAATTATAATCTAAACACTACTGACAGATTGTATTGCCATAGGTAACTTTAGTTATATTATTTGTGTCAAATTTACGTTTTGCCAAAGTTAGGATTCTCGTCGTGTAGTGATTGTCTGTTTTGACGTTTCCGCACCATCGTCTCCTTCTGCTCCAACAGTGTCTACTGCCAGTACTGGCTTATCATTCAGGCGAAAATTAAAGAAAGTTTGCCCTTTGTCAGGCTTAATAATTTTTTTGTGGCATCTCCAGTCCGTGCACATTAAAATTGCAATTTAACGGTGTTAACCAATCAGATAACTTTATACTGTTTGATTGGACACTGAGGAAATGTAAGTCATACTTGTGCTTAAAAGAACGTAAAGTTGTACCATAACAAAAGCATTGATTAAGTGGGGGATCAGCTCAAAAGTTGAAAAGTTCATAAAATTTACGGAGTCAGTGGGGAAAAGCTCAAACTAGGTATATCAATGATATGCGCCACAATGACGCAGTGTTTGAATATTCTATGTGCCATTTTTTAATTTAATGCGACTATGGCGTAGGGCACATGCTTATCCCAATCACTGATGAGGGGGTATATGATAAATTTATCATTACTACAGTAATTTGATCCGAAGAGTTGGATCACGTCTTGTTGACAGGGGCGACCATCGGATCAAACTTGCGTCTTGTGTGATCTAATGATCCATGTCTGTCAACTCGACATAATCCGACTCTTCGGATCAAGTTAGTATAGTAATAGTATATGTTTCTTGATGTTCTTATCCTCCCTGATTAGGCCACTTAGATGTGTTTTCTTGCATTGTATGTAAACTTTTGAACATTTTCATGATCTTTTCTGGAACAGCTTAACCAATATCAACCTATAGAATATCTATGAGTCAAGGAGAACAAAAATTTTGAATTTTATGTACGCCTTAGGAGAGTTGGAAAAACCATTAAAATTAACGTAATCTTTAAAAATCTTTACTCCTGGAAATCAAGCAGTCAAACTATTGACATGGTTATACAGTGATTTTTTTGGGGCCAAAATGCCACCGATATTCGGCTGTTTCCCCTCACTAAAATTAGCTAATTTTCCCAATTATATATGTTTTTCCCAATTTCAAATCTAGGGAAATTAGGCCATTTAAAAAAATAGGTTACCGTATATTGCTGACAAAGAGGAAATACGTTTTTTTCTTCAGTTTTATTCTCCAAACCACTGCACATGCAAAGGGTTTTGTAAAGAATATGTAAAACAATAGAGGCATCCATATAATCAGATATGCAGCGAAGTATATAGTTTCCAGATACACATTAAGCCAATATTGTTGACAATTTAGTTTGACCGCCAATATTTGTAGGGTCAGGCTAATAACAGGAAGTGGCCAACAGTATGGGATTTTACTAAAATCCGAAAAATACAAGCAGGAGAGACATTCTGGAAACTTGATTATTAATATAATATTTACAAGATTATGGGTACAAATGCTGGTGAATTAATAATTTATTATTGTGTCGCCTGCGTTTCACGCAGTGGCGACATATAGGGATCACTATCCGTCGTCCTGCGTCGTCGTCTGGCGTCGTCGTCGTCACAAAACATTTCTGTCACAGTTTTCTCAAGAACCACATGGGGCAACTCCCTGATATTTGGCACAGAGCATCAGTGTGGCCAACTGTATTGTGTAAGACATTTTCGAATCTGTCGCTTATCCACTTCCTGTTTGCCGGGACTTAGAATTTTTTACAGCAAAAAAATTTCTGTCACACTTTTCTCAAGAACCACATGGGGCAACTCCCTGATATTTGGCACAGAGCATCAGTGTGGCCAACTGTATTGTGTAAGACATTTTCGAATCTGTCGCTTATCAACTTCCTGTTTCCCGGGACTTAGAATTTTTTACAGCAAAAAATTTTTTGCTGAAGATTTTATTTTATGATTAACTGAAGGACAGTATTTTTATGTACAAAAGGACAGTATTTGTAATTCCCATACTGAAGGACAGTATATGTGATTTCAGAACAGCACTAATTATGATTTTTCTTGAGAAACAGTAAATTGGATATATAAAAAGACAACAAGACTAAGCAGTAAACCCAACAGATAATTACTTATGGTTATTACCATTGTCTTGAAGAGCACAGTAACAGGTTGATACATATTTTCAAACATATGTTTTCATTCAGTCTACATTTAATAAATGTCTTAATTTCAAACAGATTCTCCCACAAATTCCATTGCATAATAATGTCTCATCTTTTAATTTCAATTAAGTTATCATTAAAGAATGTTTAGTAATTCTCAAAACCTTTAAAAGGGGTATTAAACTGACAAAAACCATTTGAATAATTTACTTTTTCAACATTATACGTGATATATTACATATAGAATCAACTAGCAGGCGACACATGTCTTCCGGGGAAGACTTAATACTGCGTTTTCTTTATGAAATTAGACAATAAGTATTTCTTAGAAAAAGTAAATAATATCTATACAAGGTGTGACTTCCAATACATATTTAATGTTAAATAATGATTTATTTAATGATTTTAAATCAGATCTGAAATAAACCTTGTTATTTGATTATTTTATGCATCTTTACCATTTTAATTTACTTTGAATGATTTTTCCCAATTTGAGGAAAATGTCGCTAATTTTTCCCAATTCAAAAGGAGGGGTGGTAGTTTGAAAAACAAAAAAAAATCAATGTTATAATAAATAATGAACTCTACACCAAAACCAAAATTCATGACCCCTGGGGTTCAGGAGTCATGCCCAAGGGTGGAGGTAAGATGGTCATATGTTAAAGCTGTATAACCCGATGTTCATGTATTATTTTTGTTCATAATTACTTTAAAGCAGATTAATTACTTTATAAAGTTATTAACTTTTCCATAATTACATGCTTGAAAAGATCTGTATGTAAAAGAAAACAGTGAGAATATTATTTAGAAAGTAAATATAGTGTGGTACACATATAAATCATCCGGAAAACCTTGGATCTTTCACCCAAAACACAGTGTTTTCGGTGAAAGGCCCGAGGTGTTCCAGATAACGCATAAATTACAGTGTTAGACGTCTATAAATAGACCCACATGCGTCAGGTGAATCCCAACATGATGTATTAACTCAGACGCAACTGTCTAGTTTTAAGGCTGAAAGAGCATAAAACAACGAATTACTAAGAGGTATTTGATATTTTTATTTCTATTAAACTTTTATTTCTATTAAACTTATCCTGTGAGGATCCAGGTTAGAATAAGTCCTCGGTACCCCTTGCTTATCGTAAGAGGCGACTAAATGGGGCAGTCCTTCGGATGAGACTGCAAAAACTGAGGTCCTGTGTCACAGCAGGTGTGGCACGATAAAGATCCCTCCCTGCTCAAAGGCCATAAGCGCCGAGCATAGGCCTAAATTTTGCAGCCCCTCACCGGCAATGGTGACGTCTCCATATGAGTGAAAGACTCTCGAACAGGACGTTAAACAACATACAATCAATCAATCTATTAAACTTATGGTATTGTTGTAACAAAATACACAGCTTTACACAGATAAGACCACCATCTAAAAGTTTAAACTGGTCACGTGACTGTCACTTGAAATGGCAGAGTGACGCGGTTATTTGTAAATATCGATTTAAAATCAAATAATTTTGGTTAAAACAGGTGAAATAATGTATGATATGTCATACAGCTTCATAACTACATACGTGCGATGATTTAATAGCATTTTTACGAGATGGAAAATAAATGTAATTCGGACCATACAGCTTTAAGAAAGCATTATATATTAGATAATCTTCTTTACATTTGGACATCTAAAAGGCAGAATGTTTACTTGCTTATAATGAGATAATCCCTATATATACACACACACACATATATATATATATATATATATAGATAATAGTTACTTTTCGCAATGATCGGTAAAAGTATAGGTAAAAAATAAAAATGAAACACGAAGACGTTTAGTAAAGCTTTAGCGCTTTCATTTCAAATCTTCAGAAGCTTTACATTTAGTAACATAGCGACATTATGTCACAAACAGCGGAACGATAAAATAAACAAATCTAGACGTCATTACATACTGACTGTTGAAACGTATATATATATGTGTGGGGGCTAAGTTGGTCATGTATTCAAAATACAATTTATCTTCATAAATGTTCTTTATTTCTGGACATTAAGAAGGCAAAGTGTTTGCATGATTATGATAGACATTGAGCCATCTACCAAAATTGTGGAAATCATGACCCCAAGGTTCAGGTACCGGGGGCGATGCTAAACAAAACATATACAATATGTATTAAACATGCAATAGGGAATTCTGGAAATGAAGAAGACAAACATTTTGTATGATTTTAGTGAGCAATAAGAAATTTATGATCCCTGGGTTCAGGCACCAGGATGGGGCTTAGTTGATCAGATGTTGAAAACGCAATATATTCTAGAAAGTGGATGAGCCCCTTTTTGAAATTTCATTTCACGATTTGTCCTTTTAGAACTCGAAAAGAAAAGAAAATTGCATTTCACTGTGATGTGATAAAACTTGCTCTCTGATAAAAGAATTCTAAATTATGAATAGTTACATGTATACATATCAATAAAATGGAAAAGTGTTGTTATTTGTTTATTTCTAAATGAGGTTACTCTTTAAATATGTTATAGTATTTTATGTAAAACTTTCAGAAGGGTTTAATAAATTGTAGAAATATTTTTGATCAAATAATCATTGAATACATACTCATCTGAATGTGTATGTGTTTAAGAATGATAGTACAGTGATAATAGTAAGTAATCTGAAACTATTTTTTATTTTTAATAAAAATGAAAATTCCATTGCTTAATGCTTATTCTATATAAACATGTACAAGAGAAAGAAAGTGTAACTCGTGCTCCAGACAACAACAACAAAAAGGGGGAAGGGGGCAAGATAACTCATGTTATAACTCAAGTAAAATAATATTAGGCCACAGTTTTTTAATTTATTGGTTTACGGATTTTAAAAATAAAATTTATGGTCGGTCGGGAGAAATAAAAATAAAAATAAAATAAACATTTTTAATATCTATCGTTGTTTTATTTTCAATAAATCATTAACATTATTTCGTGAATACAAATAAACAAAACATGTATTTTAAAAATATTAGATACAGAATTCTTTAGAGTGACTACTACGTTAATATGAATTTTGAAAAAAAAATGCAATTTCAAATTCAGTGTATAACTATATATACATGTATGTATCTATGTTACACTTTGGTAAAACATAAGCCGAGAATGTATAAGGTCATATCTCTTTGATGTTGTAAAGTATCCAGTATTTATATAATGTTGTTCAGTAATTTTGCTGTATATGCTCAATAAAGATTTTACATTTTCAAATTGTAAATATAAAAGAAAAAAATAATAATATAAGCACTAAATTACAATTGTATGTAGTAATTCCATTTTTAATTTCAGAATGTTTATACCCCGATGAAATAATTTTGAACCCCATTTTCCCCACATATACCTGCCCATGGAATTATCTACCATCTTTTTGAAAGAAATGTTTCTTGTTTTTCATTTTTATTTGATACTCAAATTCTTTCCACCACTACACAAGGTATACTAATTTACGAAAAATATGCATAACTTTCTGAGTTTTATCTGGTCATATTTTTTTTTACAGGCGTTCATTATAATATCAAAAGCACCTAACAATTTCTCACACTGTTAGAACTATTCCCCGTTCGGATTTTTGAAGGCAGAGATGCATGTACATGTATTCAAATACATTTATTATGACATGTACTGCTGTGGTATAAAGTCACTAGTTAGAATAATCTGTGTCTCGGTACAGGCCCTCACCACACTCAAACCGGGTCCGTAGGACAATATCACTTTAACGATAGAACATCCAATCTAGTAAAGTTGCTAACAACTGTACCTTCCTCTCATCTTTAAACACCCAAATAGCACTGCATTTTGTGTTATGTTAGCAGCAAGAATACCGCCAATTGTATGAGAAATATTTATTTCCATAAATTCCTTTTTAGCTCTTCTGAGCCAAAGGCTCAAAGAGCTAATGCTATGGCCATTTGTGCGGTGTGCGGTGTGTGTAAACTTTTTAGAAAAAGGGCTATAACTCAAGAACCCCTTGGCCAATTTTTTTCAAATTTGTTACAGGGTATCATTGGCCCAAGGGCTTTCATACATACTAAATAGAGGGATGTGACCCTTTAACAAGGGGAGATAATCAGGAAAATACAAACAAAAGTAGTGGTTGCTAAAAAATCTTCTTCTCAAGAACCACTGGGCAGATTATCACCAAACTTACACATAAGGATGAGGATATGTTGTAGATTAAAAATTGTTCAAGGCATTACCCTGGGGCAAAGGGCCTGGTCTCAAGGTCACTTCAAAGTTGACCTAAATTTAAATTTTTTTTAAATTCCTTAAATCTTAGATATTTTAGTCATTATAAGGACTAGGATCATCAAATTTTGACAGTTGATGCATCTTAGGACTTTGTGTCAAGTTGTCTCAAAAGTAGGTCACAGTGACCTACTTTTTGAATTTTACAGGTATTTATTTTAAAATTAATTTTGATGCATATCTTGGACACTTTGAAGCCTATGATCATCAAAACTTGTCAGTTGGTGGATCATGGGACCTTGAAATGCGTCAACTGAAAAATAGGTCACCGTGACCTACTTTCTGAATTTTATGGCTTATCATTTATAGATATATTTTAAGTTGTTATTTCAAATACCGAGAGGTTTAGAATCATCAAATCTTGTAAGTTGATGCATCTTGAGGCCTTGAAACATATTTATAAAAAAGTAGGTCACAGTGACCTACTTTTTGAATTTTGCAGATATTCAAATTTCACATTTTCAATTTTAGATGCATATTTTGGGCACTGTAAAACCTAGGATCATCAAACTTTGTCAGTTGATGCGTCTTCAGTCTTCGGTTTGTGTCGACCAAAAAGTAGGTCACCGTGACCTACTTTTGGTATTTGACAGCTAAATTACTATATTTCAGATACTATTTGACCTACAATCATCAAACTTTGTCAGTTGATGCATCTTGAGTCTTCGGAGTGTATCGACCAAAAAGTAGGTCACTGTGACCTACTTTTGGCATTTGACAGTTATATTTATATATTTCAGTCACTAATTGACCTACAATCATCAAACTTTGACAGTTGATGCATCTTGAATCTACGGAGTGTGTTGACCAAAAAGTAGGTCACCTTGACCTACTTTTGGAATTTGACGGCTATATTTATATATTTCAGATACTATTTGACCTACAGTCATCAAACTTTGTCAGTTGATGGGTCTTGCATGTTCGAAGGGTTTCGACCAAAAAGTAGGTCAACTTGACCTGCTTTTGGAATTGTACACCTATATTTATATATTTCAGATACTATTTGACCTACAGTCATCAAATTTTGTCAGTTGATGCGTCTTGCATGTTCAAAGGGTGTTGACCAAAAAGTAGGTCACCTTGACCTACTTTTGGAATTGGACGGCTATATTTATATAATTCAGATACTATTTGACCTACAGTCATCAAACTTTGTCAGTTGTTGGGTCTTGCATGTTTGAAGGGTGTTGACGAAAAAGTAGGTCACCTTGACCTACTTTTGGAATTTGACGGCTATATTTATATATTTCAGATACTATTTGACCTACAGTCATCAAACTTTGTCAGTTGATGGGTCTTGCATGTTCGGAGTTCGCTGACCAAAAAGTAGGTCACCATGACCTACGATTGGAATTTGACAGCTATATTTCAATATTCAGATACTAATTGGCTTAAAATCATCAAACTTTGTCAGTTGATATTTCTTGGGTTCTCTAAATGTGTAAACCAAAAAGTAGGTCACATTGACCTACTTTTTTTGAATTCTTAGGATTTAACTAAAGATTTAGAATACTAAGAGGCTAAGAATAGAAATGGTGGGGTTGTACAATTTATCAGAAGAGCGATTCTAGGCCCTTGGGCCTCTTGTTTTTTCCATGATGAAATGCCATCTGGCATCTGTTTTGTCGACAAGAACGATATAGGTATCGTTACTGTCATCGTGCGTGGCCATATCTGTTTACATGGTTTTTAAAAATACGGAATAAAGATATTTCGCAAAATGAATAGTGATTACCAAATACAAATCAATACGTTTGCGTTTCACGATTTTCTATTCGTAAAATTGAAAATGCATTTTATTTTTATTTTCGATTTGACATGTTGGGTAAAATCGGCGGAATTAAAAAAAAAGTAGAAATTTGCATTTTATTTTTTTTCCCGATTTCCCAAAAATTAGGGTCGGCGGATCCGTAAACCAAGAAATAAAAAAACTGTGGCCTTAATGTAAAAAAAAAAAACCACTTGCCTGGCTCATCAAACTTTGATTTTTTTTTTGACTGGGAAACTATTATTATTATTTATTTATTTTATTTTTTTGCCTATAAAAAGAGACACATGTAGCAATGATGTCTGTTAAAGTCCATAGGCTTCATGTTCAGTCAAATGTTCAGAACCAACATTTTTATTGCTTCATATTTGATTTGTGATAGCTGAACAGCCATTTCTAAATCTTAATTTCACCATGTTAACCTGACTACCTGATTTGGTCTATGAAGTTCGTAAATCGGAACGGATGTTATAATGTCACAATTGCAAGTATATTTTTTGCATCTCTTGTGACAGGAAATGTTGATAATATTGTACTTTGCAGTGTGGGTAATGATGTTAAACTTTGGGGAAATATTAATCATTCTGTCTATACAACAGGTAAACAATATACCCAGGATTTCCTTTCCCTTAAAGATTATAGGCAAAATCTCTACCTTAGTGACTCATATTCTTTAGTGAAGATATTGTTGAGAATATATTTGATTTGGAACATATAGTTATGTTTTCATAAAATTCATATTTGTAGAAAGGAACTGAGGTCCAGGGATTTTAGATGGAAGCCAGACTGCACCAAATCTCACTTTGTTAATGCTTGGACAGAGGACGAAATTCATACAAGAAGCAATGGGCATAGTACTAAGGCTAGAGAATGTGTTGGAGAAAAACTGTTGAAAGACAAGCATCATAAGGAATCCAAAAACTCTCCCAGGAAAAGGAAACTCTTAAGTTCGTGGGATGATGTTAAAGACAATTCCAAGAAAAGATTAAAGAGAGATGAGTCTACTTCTTCTAAAGGAATTCTCCTACACTCTGAAAAGTCCAGGGATGGATTAATATCGGCTAGAAAACTTGTAGAGAAGAGCTTAAAGGATTTAAGAAACAGAAAATCCAGTGAGTTCAAGAGGTCTTCAAAGGACCATTCAGTATCTGTGATTGAAGGAGACCTTCCTGGGGAAAGTTCTGTGAAAGTTATCTCAAAACTTCAACAGTCTTCTGATCATACTTCTAAACAGAGAAGTAAGTCAGAAAAAGTGAAAGACAATAAGGAAAATATATATCACTCAGAAAGTGACCCAAGTTTCAAAGGTTTAATAGAGAGTCACACAGGGAATCCAAGGGAAAAATCGTCACAAGAACGGGTCTGCTCAACTTCTGAATCATCTTGCAGCAAAGTTGGTCAGTCCACATCTGAAACAAATGATAGATGTACAGAAAAATATCCTTGTAGAGAAAGGGTGGAGAGAAGTAGAAGTGAAAAGGAAAGGGAAAGAAAATACACAGAGAAAAAGCAGTTGGATAAATCTGGGAGACCAAGTCAAGAAGTACATGAATTGGAAAGGAAAGAGAAATACAACAGAAAGTCTTGTGTTGCAGTTTCTAAAATCGATGGAAGGCAATCAAAAAGACATTCAGAAAGAGACTCTCAGAAAAATTCCGAGGCTCTCACAGACTTCACACTTCAGGGACACACAGATACAAAGGCAAAGTATACAGATTTAAGATACAAACTGCAAAGAAAAAATAAACATGGATCGAAATACCATAAGCATGATACATTACCAGACAAAGAAATGAAAGAGGGCCATATAGAGCAACACAATTCCAAAAGATTCAAGCCTGACAGAATCAAATCTAATGAAAAAGAGGAATGTGTATCATTTTCTCTCAGGAACTCTTTATCACCAAAGCAAGATAAATCTCAAGTAGAAGGAGAATCAGACAATATATCAAATTCAAATACTAGTATTGAGGGAGTGTGGTCAGATTTCATCACAGAGAACTCTAAGCATTATCAAGAACCATGCTCCAATAGTGACTTTCAAAACATTTCTAAAGGAAAGGAGTGCGAGACAGAAAACTGTAATGCAGATGATCTACTTCTTGGTTTATTATGGAAAGAAAAGAGACCATTAACGCCAAAACGAAAATGTGAAAAGAAACCTGTAACTCCAAAACAAAGTTATGTACAGAGTGGAAGAGCTGAAGTGTCAGCGGTAACATGTCTTGAAGAAGCAATGGTGAGAGTGAATGAGGAAAAGATTTCGAAATATGCAAAAGCATCAAACAAAGAAAAGGGGGCATTATCAAACATAGGAAGCGATAGTTCAAAGATGGATGATTTCAAAGAGCATGAACGTGATGTTACATCAAGTCTTTTGTCCAAAGTGTCTCAGGGTGAAATTGAAGCTGCAAAAAAGCTCAAAATGTGTCCAAAAAATAAACATTCAAGATCACATCAGTATCCAAATCTTGATCTTTGTAGTGCAGAAGACAATAATCCATTCAATGTGTTTATAGAGGAGTTGATATCAATAGACCATAGAAATGAAAACCCCAATGCAAAATATAACGAAGTTAGTGCCACCACAGACAACATTATTGATCCATTACATGTTACTAAAGATGGAATTAAAGACTGTGAACATTCCAAAGTGAAAATACCAGATGCACAGGATAATAGCGCAAGTTGTTTTGATATAAGAATTCATGTATCTGAGAAAGAAATGAATGATTTGCTTGGCTGTGAATCGAACATGAGTGATAGAATTACAACAGCACAACTGAGTAAAAAGCAAAGTGAAACCCGAAAAAATCAAAAAGAAGTTTCATCAAGGACCAAATCTCAGATTTGTAACATTAAGTCGTCCAACAAGAAAAATGAAAAGAAATCCAATGATGCTGAGAGAAAGCACAGCAAGGGAATGAAACAAGAAAATGAAGCTCCAAAATCAAAGCCAGTGTTGAAGCTTCCACTTGACACAAAACAGGTGTTTTCAGAGAGTATTGTTTTCAAGGAGACTAAAAAGCTGAAGTCTTTGAGTGAAAAAGTGTATGTGTCTGTGAAAGGTACAAAAATAGTACTAAAATCTGAGGCTTTGAGATCAGAAGATAAAAAGCCTTGTCCAAAGAACAGCCTGTCTAAAAAAGAATATGATGCAGATCGGGAATTTCTTAACCAGTTAAAAACAAAATACTCGAAGGAACAATTAAAGAATTGTCAAAAACAAAAATCTGAAATGAAAGACTGTCAAGCTAGTCTTATAAAGGATGACGAGAAGACAAAAGAATCTCCAGAGAAACACAGTACATGTACTGTAGAGAAGTCGGAGCACCAGGACGATTGCAAAGAAGATAAAACTCTACAGAGATGTGCTTCAGAAGATCAAGAACTTTTGCAAGACACAAACAGTTTTTGTGACAATAGTGAAATAGAGATCAAAAACACATCTTATCACTCGGACAACATTGGAAACAGCACAGATAAAACTAACGATGAAGGAACAAATAACGAAGATGATGATCAACAAAAAGGTATTGATTGGAAAGTGAAGATTAAAGAAGCTGGTGTGGAAAGGGGTGCCAGGGATCACATGACTGATCTTATCTTGGAGCAAAATGAAACTTCTGCAAATGGGAATGATTTCAACTGCATTTCTCAGCAAGAATGTAATTCAAGTGAAAAATCCTTCTTAATGAAATCAGGAAGTGGGGGTCAAATGTTAGAGGAACCCATGGAAATAGGAGCAAGAGCCACCCAACCATTACAGCTGGCATCTCAATGTTCGTCAGTGTCAATTGACTTTATACGCAACAGTATCATGAAAAAAATAGAAGAAAAGGAAAAAGTCCCTGGGAATAGCGATGACATGGATTTATTTTCTGTGAATGACCAGACAAATTTTGAACTTGCGGATCCCATTAATGAAAAAATACATTTTCCAGTTAAAGATGTGTCGAAGTTTAAAACCTGTTTATCAAGTAAACCAACTCAGGAAGAACAAGTGCAGTCACCAACAAAATTAACTTCCCCAATAGATGGAGATGGAAAGGGTAAAGTATGTAGGGAACTGCACACAGAAACTGAAAGTATTACAGAGTTTTTTGATGAAAAAAGCCAACTAGATATACGTAATACCATTTCGTTAAGAGCAAAAGATGGAATAAGTGTGAGAAAACAATCCTTTGATAAAGTAAGTGAAGTTGATGAAACTGATGAGAATGTTTGTTCAGTAGTGGAATCTGGGATGGAGGTTGAAGGTATAGAAGTGTCTGACCGAGAAAGTGACTTTAAGGCAACTCTCCAAAATAGTGAATCAGAAGAAGGCGAGGTTCATTCATCAGATAGTGAAAGTGATTACAGAGAGAATGGAAATAAAAAACCCAGGCGGAAATCATCAAGGGATTCCCATTGTCGGAGTGAAAAAGAATCGAGTAAAAGAAAAAATCATTCTTCTAAGCACAGGTCAAATTCCAGCTCAAAAACAAAAGAAAGGAGAGACAAGGAAGTTGATAGACTCCCAAAAAAATCTTCAGAAACTGAAAAATCTTCAAAACCAAAAATGTCAAGGAGAGACACTGAAAGAAAACATGAGGTTAAAGAGGATAAAAGAGACAGGGACTATTTGTCAAGAGAAAAGTCACCCGTTCAGAGCAGTAGTAGAGAAAATAGAACTGTCGAAAGGAGAAAAGTTGGTGATTCGAAACAAATAATTTCACACCGACACAGCAGCTCCAATCGCGGAAGTGAGGAGAGGGATAGACACTCGAGAAGTCGACACAACAGCTCAGAAAGATACGGTAGATCTCACCATGATAACAAAGATGCAAAAATTGACAAACATTCCCGCATACGTCGTGATAATTTGGACAGAAAGACGGACAGACACACCAGCACACATCATGACAGTACAGAATCAAAATCCGTTCACAAAGATTCAAATAGACCACCACGAGACACCCGGAGAAAATCATTTACGAGGAATTGATATTATTTACGAGAAATTCATATCATTTACGAGGAATTCATATCATTTATGAGGAATTGATATAATTAGGTAGAATTTCATAAATGTTGATGATTTGTTATAGTAATTTATGATAAAAAAAGTTATGGAGAATTCCAGTTAATGTTAGGTTATTTTTTCCAAATTATACTTGGTAGGTCCTTTCAGTGTTTGTACATTGAATTATTTGTTATCATAATGTATCTAGAGCATTACTTTGAAATGCAACTCTAATTTACTACATTTAGTAAAGTTGCACTAACTTCACAAATCAGTGATGGTGTATGTTGTTTAGAGATACACATAGTGAGTACAGTACTCTTTATTGACTGATCTAACCTAACCAGATGGAACTTCTTCATTAACTCGATATGTTTTATTTATACATCAGAAACTTTCTATGTTTGTACTGGTTTATACATATATACCGAATGGCAGAATGCATACACGAAAGATAGCAGTTTGTACATTTTGTACCATTAAAGTGGATATATTTTTCACAGAGTCATTTGTACATTAGTATGTGATAAAATGGGGGCGACTTCGTTTCGTATACTGGTTTGCACTGGACCATTCCGTTGCAATCAAACACAGAGTTTCAACTCTCATATGACGCATTGCTACATTTAAACTACCCAAGTAACCCTGCCTTCTGTAAGAGTTAGTGTGCTACATTTTTGTAGCAATATGGCGGTCTTGTAATTATACTGCACGTGTGTCAATTTTCAAAGCATGGCTATGATTAGCTGGAATATTGTACATGGGGGGGGGGATGTTAAAAAAAGAACATTTGAATATTTACCCTAATACAGTAACTGAATATTTACCCTAATACAGTAACAAAGTACGTACTAAGTGCAAACCGAAGTCGCACACAAGTTTAAGGGAGGTAGGTGAAATTTAATAAGATGCAGATTTCACATAGATGGAAAAAGACTAGAAAAAAATTCGATTCGACACATTTGCTCAATAAACTGTCGGTGTTGTAAAAAAAAAAAAAAACACCCAAAAAAAACAAAAAAACAACAACACCCCAACAACTTCTTAATCCTAACAACAGTTTTGTTTCGCAAATTTCACACCTCAATAACCCGGTATTATGAACTTGCGTAGCTTATCCCAGTTTCATGATCCTAGTCATGATCTGTATTACACAGTGCACCAGTGATTGAAAATGAGTGGCCCTAGTGTACAACAACGCAATGTAACATCGGTCTTGCCCAGGGCAAGGTGATAGTTACGACTGCACGGTCTGGGTTTTTGTTTTGACGTTACAATACAAATGATGTCAAAGTGCATTGCGGGTTTGATTGAGGATACTATTTGTGCAACAGAGTATACACACCTGGTTTAATGCATTGTTAACCCCTTGCCCGTTGATGCGAAGCATGATCCCCACCACCACCTTCCAACATACGCAACATACTTCGGAAAATATAGCGTAATATATTCAAATGATAAAAATCGGCGATACCACTTTACTCGCCATGGCGATTAAAAGTTTAACTGCTGTCTGAAAATATGTAATTGTAAGCTTTACATAGAAATGCCCATGGTAAGCTTTATTGCTTCTGGGCGTCTGAATCAATCTTGGTGTATCGTTACCGATGGAATAAAATGGGTAATGGTAAACTATGAAAAGGTGAAGATAACGAACTGTGATCAATGAAAGGTGAAGATAACGAAAAGTGACTCCTATAAGGAATACAAAATTAAGAGTTTGGTAAACATGGACTCCTGGATATATGCCAGAGGTGGAAGTAGGTGCGTAGGAGGACTAAGCATCCCCTGTCGACCAACCACGACTGCCGTGAGCCCTGTCTTAATCAGGTAAACGTTTATCCTTAGTCAAGAACGACCATTTGGTATGAAACACGTCAAACGGCATTTTGACAGGTATTGGCAAACTGGATCATTTTATCGACCGTAGAATTTGCTGAATGTTGAAACCTCTGTAACATCAACATGTTTATCAGTAGCATGTATCGATTTAAAAAAAATTGATCATACGCAAAACAAGCTCTCCTGTATTGGCAGATGAACTTGGACATGAAATGGTCTTGGGCATTTTTTCAGTCAACTCGTGTAGCGAACTACTCCTTGGCATCGAGCCTGTCCTTCGAATTTACCCCTTGACTACTACCCTCATACGCAACTGAATATATGACTGGCAGTGTATGTTAGTATTGATTTGTTAAATGAAATGATTGCCGTGCACTTTAAATTTTTTAATAATGTTAATGGAACGCAAACATTGTTTGAAAGAATGAGAAAATATTTTAGAATCGGGCATCGATAGCAGGTCTGCAATTGAATACAGTTGGGAGAATATGAGAATGCTGATATGATAGCGGATACTGCATGTCTTTTATTGATTGATTGATTGAATATTGTTTAACGTCACTCGAAATAATATTTCACTCATATGGAGACGTGTCACCATTACCGGTGAAGGGCTGCAAAATTTAAGCCTATGCTCAGCGTTTATGGCCTTTGAGCAGGGAGGGATCTTAATCGTGCCACACCTGCTGTGTCACGGGGCCTCGGTTTTTGGGGTCCCATGCGAAGGACCGCACCATGTAGTCGCCTCTTACGACAAGCAGGGGGTAGAGTTTAAGATTTGTTAATTAATAAAGATATGTATAACGTATTCAAATTTTAACCAGACAATTATGGTGAAAGACTTGCAAAGTCTATCGAAACAATTTTTTAATCGAGTATGAGGAAAAGGAAGGGAAGGGTTAGATGAATGACTTTGTATTGCTTGATATTCCATGAAAATAAATGATATGACGATTCTTGAACAAATATTCTAACAAAATTCTGACGGAAATATATCTGAAATTAATTAGCGAATTCTATATTTGCTTTGTGTAAATAAATAGCGAGTTACCATTAATTGCATGCTCAGTTGCTCACGTGGTACATTTTGGCGGGAATGCTTCAAGTAAACAAGGCAAAGGCTATTTGAAAACTTGAAGAGAATAATTTGTATCGATACCTGCTACAAATTGTTTCCGGGTCGTTACTTATACCTCCTGAACGAAGTCTGTCCGTGCAGATTCGTGTCCGGGCCATAACTTCTTTGTTCTTTAACTTAGGCATACCATATTTGGAACAAAGGTGGATCATCATGAGACGATGTGTCGAGTACCTTCATGACCTCTACGTGACCTTGACCCTTGATCTCAAGGTCAAAATTAAAGTTTTTTTTAAACTACAATGGATTCTTGTCCGGGCCATGACTTCTTTGTTCTTTGACATAGGTATACCATATTTGACAAATGAGTGTATCACCATGAGACGATTTGTCACGTACCTTCACGACCTCCATATGACCTTGACTTCAAGGTCAAAATTAAAGGTTTTTACAATGGATTCGTGTCAGGGCCATGGCTTCTTTGTTCTTTGACATAGGCATACCATATTTGACACATGAGTGTATCACCATGAGACGATGTGTCGGGTACCTTCATGACCTTTATATGACCTTGATCTTTGACCTCAAGGTCAAAATTGATTATAAGGTTTTAACATAGTTCTACCATAAGACATGGGTATATCACCATGAGACTATGTGTCATGTACATTCATGACCTCTTTATGACCTTGACCTTTGATCTCAAGGTCAAAATTATAGGTTTATGCCATGGATTTGTGTTCTGACTATATCTTCCATTTTCTTCTACAAAGGCATACCATATTTTTACACTCAGGAAAGAGATAATTTATACCTATTAACAACACCTTTTGGGAGATAAGGGTAAGCGGGGGTATTCTTAGTGAGCATTGCTCACAGTACCTCTTGTTTGTCTTTTGTGGTAGACGTTTGATATTTGACATGTAACGATAAGTGATCATTTCATGCAGATGTGCTGGGTACCATGGATAGTGTCCTTTGATTTTGAACTTTATGGTAATTACACAACTTTCGAAGCTTTTGTGAGTACATTTCTCAAGCTAATGTGTCGTGTCCCTAGTTTGTGGCCTTGAAATTCCACATACATGTATATCTAGTCAAGCATAATGCTTATGAATGAACATTTTGTTCTGCCATACTGAATTAAAATCTCATTAAGATGTGCTGTATATATACTCCCATGTTGAAAATCGTGGACGACTCTGAGGCCCTTGAGGTCTTTGATTTTAATTATTTGCAACCAGGGTGTACTTCATGATATTAGAATACAGAAATTATATGGATTGACCACTGACCATGCTGTCTCCAACTCGCCATTCCGAGAGTTTCAACATGCAGGTGTGGATTAATGCATATGATTCCGAAATGAGGTTACTTGGTTCAAACATTGAAATGAAACTTCAATCCATGCACACTTTGCATGTGAGTCAGGTAGGTCTGAATAAAAAAACCCTCATTTTATACAGAGTATCGTGGCAAATGCATGGAACATACAGTAGATTTGTAGACAATATGGTATTGTGGTAAATAAATACAAAGCAAGTGGAAGATGAGAAAGACCTTGCTATTATCAATGAATTTGCATACGAAAAATATACTTATAACGAACGTTCCGCAATGTGTTGCTAATTCGCAGCAACTGTGAGTCACAAGTTTCATATTTTGTTATATTGAAGTAATTCTTGTAAAACATGAAAACTAAGACAGGAATCAATAAATGGAAGTCAAGAAAAAATAATCACTACCGCCATACACCAAGTGATTAATAGCTTTTTGGATGGGGGCAATGAAAGAGCGCACTAGATGCAAGTGAAATAGAAAACTTTTTAAAAAATCTTATTTTTCTGTGTTTGTGAAAAAACAACTATGGAAGATTACTCAGAAATAGATTTCGAGATTTCTTGAAATCATCAACCGTACGTTAAATTGTTTACTACATGAAAATAAAGAAGCTTTTTATATTTATAGATTACTCTTTTCGCTTCCGTTCTCTCATAATATATCGATGAAAGTGGGATAAGTAGCATAAAATATTACCGTACATTCAAGTTTTATGTGTTAAAAATTCCGAAGGTATTCGTTATTTTCGAAAATGTACTTTAGTTTCTTTATGTGTTATTGACCCCAATACGGGTAGTGGGGTATTTTGTTTTGTCTGGGGTGAGTGTTGGGGTAATTTGTGGTGTTTAGGAATAGTGGTGGGAGGATTTTGTGGTGTTTGGGGTGAGTGGTTGGAATAATTTGTTGTGTCTTGAGTTAGTGGTAGGGATAGTTTGTTGGGTCTGGGGTGGGTGTTGGGAATAATTTGTTGTGTCTGGGATTAGTGGTGAAAGTATTTTATGGTGTATATGATGAGTGGTGGGGATAGTTGTGTCTGGGGTTAGTGGTGTGGGTACTTTGTTGTGTCTGGGATGAGTGGTGGGGGTATTTTGTTGTGTCTGGGGTGAGTGGTGGGAATAGTTTGTTGTGTCTGGAGTTAGTGATAGGGATAGTTTGTTGAGTCTGGGGTGGGTGGTGTGGGTACTTTGTTGTGTCTGGGGCAGGTGGTGTGGGTACTTTGATGTGTCTGGGGCAGGTGGTGTGGGTACTTTGATGTGTCTGGGGTGGGTGGTGGGGATAGTTTGTTGTGTCTGGGGTGGGTGGTGTGGGTACTTTGTTGTGTCTGGGGTGGGTGTTGGGGATAGTTTGTTGTGTCTGGGGTTAGTGGTGGGAATAGTTTGTTGTGTCTGGGATGAGTGGTGGGGATAATTTGTTGTGTCTTGGGTGGGTGGTGTTAATACTTTGTTGTGTCTGGGGTGGGTGTTGGGGATAGTTTGTTGTGTCTGGGGTGGGTGGTATTGGTACTTTGTTGTGTTTGGGGCGGGTGGTGTGGGTACTTTGTTGTGTCTGGGGCGGATGGTGGGGATAGTTTGTTGTGTCTGGGGTTAGTGGTGGGAATAGTTTGTTGGGTCTGAGGTGGATGGTGGAAATAGTTTGCTGTGTCTGGGATGAGTGGTGGGGATAATTTGTTGGGTCTGGGTTGGGTGGTGTTGGTACTTTGTTGTGTCTGATGTGGGTGTTGGGGATAGTTTGTTGTGTCTGGGGTGGGTGGTATGGGTACTTTGTTGTGTCTGGGGCGGGTGGTGTGGGTACTTTGTTGCGTCTGGGGCGGCTGGTGGGGATAGTTTGTTGTGTCCGGGGTGGGTGGTGTGGGTACTTTGTTGTGTCTGGGACGGGTGGTGGGGATAGTTTGTTGTGTCTGGGGTGGGTGGTGTGGGTACTTTGTTGTGTCTGGGGCGGGTGGTGGGGATAGTTTGTTGTGTCTGGAGTGGGTGGTGGGAATAGTTTGTTGTGTCTGGGATGAGTGGTGGGGATAATTTGTTGTGTCTGGGTTGAGTGGTGGGAAAAGTTTGTTGGGTCTGGGGTGGGTGGTAGGGGTAGTTTGTTGGGTCTGGGGTGGGTAGTGTGGGTATTTTGTTGTGTCTGGGGTGGGTAGTGGGATAGTTTGTTGTGTCTGGGGTTAGTGGTAGGGATAGTTGTGTCTGGGATGAGTGGTGGGGATAGTTGTGTCGTGGATGAGTGGTGGGGATAGTTGTGTTTGGGACGAGTGGTGGGGGTATTTTGTCGTGTCAAGAGTGAACATAAATACACCTTTGCTTATTATATGCCATATGGCACGCTACTGACAAGCAACTTGATGGTGTAGGAATTTCAACAGTCTCCTTTATAGTCAGCATTTCGGAAATTATATTCATTTGTCGTTATAACGATCTAGTTTGCCAATAGGATCTGCCATTATGCCATTGTGTTCTCACGTGTGTCATACTAATTGTTAGACCTTTATTTGCACACCGATTTTGACTACGGTTTACTCCGTTTATCTGATCAATATATATGAATCACGGCGGATGTTACCGGTCTACAGGGGATTATTTCTTCTCCAAGGTACCTGCTCCCACCTCTGGTATGTCTAAGGGTCCGTGTTTGCCCAACTCTCTATTTTGTGTTGCTTATAGGAAATATGAGATTGATCACTGTTCGTTGTCTTGAATTTTTCATATTATACGTATATGCATTAGGTAATAGTATATATATTGATTCTATTACGTAGAAACATCTCACTATTAGTACTATATGTGTTACCATTTCAACAAGGTGCACTCTGTTTAAATAAGTGAATGTTACTGTTATAATTCATTATTAAATTGTTGTTCGTGGAGGATTGATGTTCGTGGGTCACTCTTACCCACGAATTTACATGTCCTCGAACTTTTTTTTTAACCAAGTAGAGTTATCTCTCCTGGTAACATCGTATCACTTATCCACGAAATTACGTCCCCACGAACTAGCAAAATTTTGCTCACCCCGCCCCCCACAAATTAAAATGATTCCACAGTATATAGAAGTTGAGGTAATAAAAGAACTATTGAAAACGTTTGTCAAGTCGGATACAGAGTCTGTTACCTTCACATCCTGACGTCATAGGAGTTCGGTAAAATTAGTTACAAGTAATTGACTACAAGTAGCCAACTACTTGAAAATGGAAACGTTAACTACGAAACACGAATACACATTCCCGCTGAGTTAATTAGGTAGGTATTTAATCTATTTACGATATAGAAAGAATCTAATCCGGGCAAAATACATTGAGAAGGGTGCATTGTAAATCTGAAAATACGTTGTTATGAAGAACATCATTCACATGTGTATCTATTCATAGTTTTCAAGAAAGGAATATGTTTTTATAAAATAATTGATTTAATGTTATATTCACGAAGGGAGCGAGTTTATCATGCAATGACTTTTAAGACAGCAGTCGCCTAATTATATCGGCTATTTATTCATTTTTGTGACAAAAATCCTTCACGTTCAAATTATCTTTAATAATTGTAAGTAATTGAGTGTTTGCATTTAAGAAAACAAATAATTCAGAGTTATATATTCTCGAAGAGGAGTAATTCTAATAAATCAGTATGTCATCAGTCTTCTAACATCACGCTTAAAGAAATCAGATACATGGACTAGCGTAGGCCTAACTTCTGCAACCGTTCACTGACAATAGTGACGTCTCCATTTGCGTGAAAGATTATCTATAGGGGCGGTCAACAATATAATCAATCAATCCATATGAATGAAAAATTCTCGAGGGGGGCGTTATACAAAATATAATAAATCAGTTAGTATACATCGTAATATGGGAGCAATCTGCAGATATCATGCGCGAGATAGTCGCTTGGTTATACATTTTGAAAGAAAGTATTCCTGAATGAATTCTAAATCGTTTGTGAAAACCTTATGGAGCTGCGTAAATAAATGTATTAGATTTTTGATAAATTCAGGGTTATACCGTTGACATTGCCCGATTTTCGCATAGCAACATGCCATCAATGTATGGAATTTGAAAGTTAATGGTATTTTCCATCCAAATTCATTTTAATTATTTCCTGAACATAAATACATTGTTGTGCGTGAAAACTATCATTAGATGTTTATGTTCATTATTTATCATTAATAACGTATTAGCTCATTTTCAGATTTAAAATTCACTCCTTATCATGTCTTTCACCTAGAATTGAATTTTTCTAGTTAGTAAATGCACATCTACTTCAAGATTTGTACTCAGATTAACGTGCATTTACGTTTTGCACTGCAGAGGCTAAGAAACTGGTAAAATCAAGCTTGAGGTTTTTAAAACACCGTATGTGCAACTGACTCTACACCATCTAAATAAACCTGATATATTGTTATATTGAAACCCAGTAACCTGTTTCTTGTAACTGACTATCAATAGTTGTAGCCTTTATTTCTGGTAGTAGCTGGATACTAATAGTTAACCCTTCTCATTTGTAATAGCTGGTTACGTTTTGTATGAGTAGGTAAATGTAGTTACTAAAAGCTCACGTTTCCAGTTTTAAGAAGCTGGCTAGTAATTACTTTTTTCTCTTAGAATAGCCAGTTCCTATAGCAACTGGTTACTAGTAGGTACCATTACTGATCTCGTTATATGTTGTATGGTGAAAGTGTCAAAGGTTGCACTATAGTAAACTATATTTGAATGTATAATAGATAGTAGTTTACTATTGGATTTTAAAAGAAAATTTTACTATACGTAGAACAATGTTACTTTGTAAATCGGGATCTGTGCTATCAAAGCATCCAACTATTCTATACTATATTCCTCCTTCTTCCTTCTCTCACACTTTAAAAGCGACAGAATTCAAAGTTATCTTTCTTCTTGCAGTTTTAGGGGGGGGGGGGGCACCATTCTTACTAAATGGTTTTCATACTATCCTATTTTCGATATACCTTTATTTTGCGACGTTAAACGATACCTTTATTTTAGCTACTGACATCTGCAGGAACGTTATGAATGCGCTGTTTACATATTTTTAATTCATGAATTAGTCGATGTTATATGTTAAGAATTCGTGAATATAAGACTGTACATTATGTGAACACAGAACAATCACAGGCGGATCCGTAATTACATGTAGATCAATTGTCAATGGATAGCAGTAACAGGATGGCAATTTTTAAATTGTTATGTTGTTTAATGACATGATGAAATCCAGTTTCATAAATTCAAATTATGTAACATTTTGGAAAACACAACACATGGACTTAATCTAAATTAAAATCGCATTTACTTTTTAATTTCAGTTATCATTGTTCACATCTTTTGCAATTGCTAGAAAATTCACTTTGATCTTACTTGTCAGTTAGATCTACGTTTGCATTATGTTCGTCAGAAAATAAAAATAAAAATACTGCGTTCAAGGATACGGATGCATGCCTGTATAATTAGATCTTGTGACATAATTCATGTGATATTATAAAGATATTCTAAGATAAATGTGAACCCAGGAAATAATTTGAATTCAATAAAAAAATGTTTTGACATCGTAGACAGCTACTTCAGCAATAAAATAATGAAACCCATAAATATTATTCATATCTTATAAAGTATTATCCAAAAAATTACTATGTTAAACGCCACTCTGATTCTATGCATACTTGATCTGAAGTTTAAATTGAAAACATGCCGGAGTTTCTCATATCTACGTACATGTATCTGGTGATCAGGGTTTTCTGTTAGTATTAGCAAGGGCACGAATTGTGCTCCTTTAATAGCTGACCTGTTTGTGCATTATCATGAGGCATCTTTTATTAAAAACAAACTTTTACATGAGAAAAAATATCTTGCTGTTTTCTTCAACTCTTTAATCAGACACATCGATGAAAATTCATTTAATAAAACTACTTTTCATTCATATGTCGACTCGGTATATTCCAATGAACTCGAAAATGATACACCACAGTTTTCCATATCTGCTTTATACATATATTTGGATGTTTTATTGAACATACATGTTGAAAGTAAACTAACAAATTAACTTTATTACCAACGGGAAAAGTTCAGCTTCTTCATGGTCAGCTTCCCATACCTACGTAGCAATATTATCACATGCATATGGTGTTTATGACTCTCAACTGATTCGATATTCAAGAGTATGTTCAGCGAATGACCAATTATTAAATTTTGGCAGGCTTTAAATAGATTGATATTGCAGAGGTTTTAACAGTCTAGTTTAATGTCAGTTTTCCCCAAGTTCTATGGTCGTTACAATATTCCAATTTGCAAATACGTCCTGTCATTAAGTCGAATGTTGTCAATCGTTATGCCATTCTTTAGATGAACGTCCCTCTCGAGAATATTTCACTCATACAGAGAGGTCATCATTACCGGTGAGAGGCTGCAAATTTAGGCCTATGCTCGGCGCTTACGGCCATTGGACATGGAGGGTTCTTTATCGTGCCACACCTGATGTGGCACGGAGCCTCGATTTTGCGGTCTCATCCGAAGGACCACCCCATTTAGTCATCTCTTACGACAAGCTGAGTACTGAGGACCTATTCTGACCAGGATCCCCATGGGAATGTCCCCAAAATAAGAAAAAAATCATATAATACAATTGATAGGTCCTTACCTGTTTACATCAGTTAAATTGTTTATTAGTTTAAGCTGTCTGACTTATTGGCTTGGGTAATATGGGATTCTTACTCCTCCGAGGTACCCTATTATTCCTCTGGTGTTAACAAGGATCCGCTTTTAACCTCCTCTGAATTTCTTTTTATCTATAGCATTTCTGAGATCCATCACTGTTCGTTATCACTTTTTGTTTTCATACATTAGTTGAATTTTGATTAAATTGATGAATCCATGAAATCTATAGCATGATTACGTGTCATTGTGTTTAACATGTGACTAGGAACTGTTGATTTTTCCTGTATCTTACATCAACTTATCAATATATCTATGTAAACCTTACTTATGTGGTATCGTATGATAACAGTATGCTGGAGTGATGGGTTACGACTATTGGAAATAATTTTTGAAGCCCTTAATATAGCATTTCATCAAATATCTAGCTGTGTATGTAAAATATGTACTTTATATAAACAAATACCATAGAAGAACCATAGAATAATAATAATAAAAAAGAATATCATTCTATAGTTCATATGTGTTTTGTGACAAACACAACACCTGGTATGAATAAATAACGATTCAGCTAATCTGTTCTTATCATATTTGATATAAACATGTGCACATTTGTACTCTGCAGTAAACTGCAATCTGAAATATTTTGTGTTTGACAAATTCTGATTTATTTGAAAAATAATTGACTGTTCCGTGCTTAGTATTTAATGCATCTTCTTTTTAGAAACAAACATTGGCCAACTCAGTGAAGAATGACGTAGTAGTAGGGGTGTAAGAAATTGAGAGGATATTCGGAGAGGGCGGAGTCAGTATCCATATATACCTATATAAATAGAGCGAGTTTACTTTGTATTCATCAGTGGATTTCCTTATTCCAAAAGGTAATAAACTTTTATATAAGTATGATTGTAACATGTTTCAGGTTATGATATTTCATAAATTTCAAAAATCCAATGCTTTCAAACTATACAACCGAGCTGTTAAAGTCTCAAGAACACTGATGAAATAGATTAATCTAAAATATTAAATGATATAAAAATCCTTACAAACAAAGATACATTGCTGGATCTAATAAGTGCTCTACCAAGCCCCTATCTTTGCTCCTCACGAAAATATTAACAACTGTGAAGGAGAAACTTCAAACTTACTGTGCGACTACATATGCCAGAAGTGGTGTTAATCAAATGTGGGTTCTAAAGAATTCTAAAGAATTTTTAGTAAACTTGAAATCGCAGAAATTATTATGACTTTTCAACACTTTTTGACATCATAGACAGTTGCTTCTTCAACAAAAATGAAAAACGGAAATATTCATATCTAGTGATCAGTCATCCAAAAACTTACTTTGTTAAACACTACAATGATTCCACGCACAAGTACTCTGAAATTGAAATAAAAAATATGCTAGAGTTCCTCATTGACAATATCTTCGTGGTCTTTAGTGATCAGGTCTTCCAACAGAATTCCCATTGGCACGAATTGTGCTCCTTTGTTAGCTTACCTGTTTCTATATTCATATGAAGCAGAATTTATTTAAAAACTTCTACGTGAGAAGCAAACATCTCTCGCTGTGGCCTTCAATTCGACAAATTGTGGCGTCCTGGCCGCGGCAGTGCTGACGTTGTGTCCTTGGGAAAGGCACTTTACATGAATTTCCTCACTCCACCCAAGTGTAAAAGGGAACCTGACTGTAGACAGTGAAAGATATTGTTAGAATGTTAGTGCTCTACTGCTTGTAATGGGAATTTGCACTGTATGCTTTCTAGGAAGCTGAGAAAGTTGTAGATTGATATAAGGTCTGCCGGGGTAATAATGTACATTAATTATTGTAAAGCTCTTTGAGCAGCATACGCTGAAAAAGGCACTATACAAAACCAATTATATCATTATTATTATTATTATTTCGATATATCGATGACGTTTTGTCTGTTAACAATAATAAGTTTTATTCATATGTCGATTTGATATATCCCCGTGAGCTCGAAATAAAGGACACCACAGAGTCTTCCACGTCTGCTTCATACTTAGATATTTTATTGAAAGTAGACATTAACGGCAAACTGACAACTCAACTTCACATATTTATGTAGCAATATTCCATTATCACCTGCATATGGTGTTTATATATCTCAACTGATTCGATATGCAAGAGCTTGTTCTGCGTATAGTCAGTTTTTAAATCGAGGTAAGCTACTGACAAACACGTTGATGGTACAGGGGTTTCAACAGTCTCGATTGAAGTCAGCATTTCGCAAATTCTATTGTCGTTATAACGATCTAGTTCATCAATATAATCATAGGATCAAATGCTGTCTGACGTGTTTCATACCGATTATTAAGCCGTTCTTGGCACACTGATTTTGACTGCGGCTAACTCCGTTTACCTGAACAGGATATAGGTCTCACGGCATGTGTAACCGGTCGACAGGGGATGTTTACTCCTCCTAGGCACCTGATCCCACCTCTGGTGTGTCCAGAGGTCCGTGTTTGCCCAACTATCTATTTTGTATTACTTGTAGGATTTATGAGATTGATCACTGTTCGTTATTGTCACCTTTCATGTTTCCTTCTTTCAGATAATACCATGTTGCATATTTCTGGAGCATTGATTTATCTTGGTCTGGTAGCTGTCTTCATTACAGACAGTTTTGCGAATGATGTGGAAGATAGTAAGTTATGGAAAACACAAACATGACCCTAACCTCTGAATTCTATCAGAGAAACGCGTTCAAGAAATGCGTTTCCCCCACAATATTTAGGTATAAATAATTTGAGGAGTACAGCGAGACACTGGTATGTCTTTGCTTAAGAATAACACACGTATTACAGTACGTATATTTGCTCAGTATGTTGTATTGTAATGATTGTATTGTAACGGTTTACACTTTTCTAAAGCTACTGCATAATGCTAATAGAATAGTTTTATAACCTTTGTCGAAGTATGTGTAAGCAGAATTCGTTTGTGTACAGAGCTACGTTAACTGATCGAAATATAGTAATACTGTTCTGGTATTAAGAACTAATACAAAATCTCATTCTCAAATATTTGTTGTAATTTCATGGTAATCCAAAAACACCCAGTTTTTATTGTAAGAATCGGCTTTGTTCGACATATAATAGAAACATTATTTGAAAAATATACATGTAATGTTCTAAGTCTTATAAACTACTTTAATATGCCTGTTAATTGAATGAATTGTTCTATTCAGAAATGAGACACAATACTAAAACCAATACACGTTGCTCTAATGATATCATCCAAACCCCGTTATGTATGTAATGGGATTTGCATATTTTTAAATGCATATTTTTTTTTTGATAAATACCGGTAGATTCTGTAAAACTGAGAATTCTTGGTATATAAAAGTTTGCAATATCATTCATAAGGATTATATTTCCTTATTGTTTAATTGTGGTCCAGTCGAACAGAGTTTTCACTTGTGTGAAAGACAACATAAATCAGCAACAAAGGCAGATACTCTTCCATTTTCATATCTCTAAATTCAGACTGGCAATTAGTATTCCACGCAGTAAAAGGTAACGGGAAAGATGTCCGTGACGCCTGGAACGCGAGGTCACCATCAGTTTGCTCACCTGACAATGGTTGTCTTTCACCTGGTTTTAAGTTGGATAACTGGAGAGATAATATGAAACATCTGCGAAGTCCCTTGATCGACCAGTGGGAGTCACTCAGAATCCAAAAGGTGTGTTGATATATATCTGCGTATTATAGTATAATCGGAGATATCTGTGATGTACAAACTTACAACGTTTTTCTTACTTACTGTTATTGACAGTAAATATTCCTACTATGTGCCAACTACGCCGATGTGTAATCATATTTAGACGTTTCTTTGTTCGTTGAGTATTGTCTAACATTCCATTCGATTATTTTGCATTAATAATTTGCGAAGACGCGACCAGCTTTAAGCGAAGCGCCTCAAACATCGACTTTCACGTATGGATGTTGTTCAGATGCCGTTAACAGTCACCTGTAGGAATGATCAGGACCTGCATTTTAAAGGTCATGTCCTAAAGATTCATGACTTTCACTTCTGACGCAGGGAGTTTGGCGAAGTAACATCTATTGCCCACTTTTATTGACTTGGGTTTAACGCAGCAGTGATACTGTAAATCAAGATGTATCACCAGCATAAGACATAGAGTGGATATCTTCACCATGCTTCCGAACAGTATTAACGGTGTATTCAGCCTTGATTTTGATCGACATTGTTTTATATTTCGGAACTTTAAACCATTTGCAGCTATATGTTGATGTTTTGTTTTCAAAAAGAATCGAATTTGATATTTTAAGCTATTTTAAAGGCTTTATCATCTTTTTAATTCTAGACATATACTGGGATATGCATTTTGACTTTGTTTTCCATCACCTTATTGTCCTAATTGATATGAGGAAAAGTTGTTTGTATGCGTGTGTAGGCAAGCAAATCCATTTTCAGATCCGGGTGGTACTTGGCCGTAATGGGAAAACCTTAGCATTCTTAGAATTTGATGGCAGTGGAAGCAACAAGCTAAATTGGTTTAGCAAATCCAGGCTTCTTCACAGTAGCTGGTCCGATCTCAAAACCTCGAGAACTAACTATTTCTCAATTAAAGGGTAAATATAATGATATTAAACATCTACAAACTGTCATCAAAGAATTTACATACAATATCCCCAATATAGACATTTGAATTACAAAATTGTCATTGCTAATTTTGTAGGCACGACAGAGATGGTAGGCGTCCTGTCAAAAGGCACTTTTTTGTCAACAAAAGGTATGGCCGTTGCCCGAATGATGTTGGGTGGTTTGTGATCATAGACAAGACCGATCTCTGTCCCTGGGCAAGGAAAGGGAGGACTCCGTTGTTTCTGTATAGTAGGGGTTCAAAAGCTGCTAACTGGAATCGCAGTAAGTAATTAGTATATAACATGTATTCAAAATGCATAGAAAAACAGACAAGTAAACATTCATACATACACACATACTTTATAGATTTACCTACCTACCTACCTACCTACCTACCTACCTACCTACCTACCTACCTACCTACCTACCTACCTACCTACCTACCTACCTACCTACCTACCTACCTACATAGTACACCTACATACATACATACATACATACATTTATACACATACATACATACATTTATACACATACATACATTTACATACATACATACATACACACACATACATACATACATACATACACACACATACATACATATATACATACATACAAACATATATACATACATACATACATACACACACACACATACATACACACACATACATACATACATACACACACACACACACATACATACATACATATATACATACACATACATACATATATACATACATACAAACATATATACATACATACATACATACACACACACACACATACATACACACACATACATACATACATACACACACACACACACATACATACATACATATATACATACACATACATACATACACACATACATTCACACATACATACATACATACATACATACATATAAACATACATGCATACATTTATACATACATGTACATACATACATACACACATTTATCCATACATACATACATTTATGCATACGTACATAGATACATACATACAAACATTTATAAATACATAATGTAAGATAATTAACAGTAATGGGACATCTGATCAAGATAAATTGCATAATGGCGAAGTCAATCGCATCTTATGTGCAACACACTAGATAATGATTCCATATATTGGAAATAAAAATTAAAAATATAGAATCCATATCTAAAAAATGCCACCTAATGGAAATTAAAACATGGAAATTTACACATTGGAACTTCAAAAGCTTATCATAGAGAAACAGACAGATATGCAAATATTTTTTTTGTATATGTCGTGAATCATGTAATAAGAATTAAGGTATGTGGGTATAGACATTTCGGTTTTCTTCATATATTGTCATGCAGAGTGATACATGTACATATACCATGTAAGACGTTCCAGAATAACTTAATACTGGGTCAAAATGGAAGACATATATAACTAAGATACAAAAACAAAATGCAAGTGAATGTTTACAATATACACATGATCTATACTTCCCTTTAGATGAAATTTTCAAATAGTGGATTATACCGTAAAATATCTACATATATAAGGTATCAACATTTTCACAAAACCGTTGTGAGGAACTACAGAGTACATTGATGAATCTTAATTATAGACATGGCGGATATACACGTGTATTCCATTTTGAGAAACGTCACTGCTCCTATTATAATACACTACCCACCATAAATAAGTATACACACATGCAAAATACACATTTTGGAATGAAATCTATTCAATATAATGAAAAAGAGTTTAATTCCCTGTGTATAATTTTCAATTTATATCAGTAAAATAATCATTCAAGGGTACAACTTCAATATATGTGAAACAACAATGGACATTAAATATATATTGATTCATTTAAGGTGAAAATCCAAAGATCTTATCAAACATAATAATATGTATTAATAATTAATTTGAAATGGTTTTAAAATAAAAGTTTGCAAGATGTCTCTTTTTAGAAAATTCAAAAATTCAGAAAATGAAGTGCTTTAATAGAAAAGAAGGATGTTAAAAGTCAAAAGCCTAATGTGATATATTTATATTTAAGAGTTATGTATTTTGTCCCAAAAGATCTATGTGATGTAGCCCATATTTTGTATGCGTAAGTAACTTATTTTGGTAAGTGTATACTTATTTATGGTGGACAGTGTAGTTATTTTACGTCAACATGACCTTTTTTTTATCTTCTTATGAAGCAGCATGTATTCAAAAGCGTCTACACCAGGAAACAATCTCTTGCTGTGACTTTTCTCTCGACAATTAGATATATCGACAACGTTTTATCTGATAACAATAATCATTTTCATTCATATGTCAATTAGATATATATATCCATTTGAACTAAAAATTAAAGACACCACATAATCTAGTTTGCCAGTGCTGTTATTTGGTCAAATGCTTGCCTTGTGACGTGTTTCATATCGATTGTTTGAACGTTCTTGGCACATTGATTTTAACTACGGATTACTCCGTCTACCTGATCAAGACATAGGGCACATGGTGAATGTGACCGGTCGATAGGAAATGTTTACTCCTCCTAGGCACCTGATCCCACCTCTGGTATACCCAAAGTCCCGTGTTTGCCCCAATATATATTTTGTATTCCTTATAGGAGTTGAGATTGAACACGATATGCGTTTTCTTATTATGGGTGACAGTAATAATGTTTTGTGGTAATGATACTGCTTTGTTTTCCTTTTCAGGACCCGGGGTCGCCGATGTCATGAACGTTTACATAGGGTGTAAATTTCAAGAAGGATTTCCAAAGCATCCTGATAGATTTGATCTATGTACATCCAGTTTGTACTAATGAATTGATATCAGGAATCACTTTGTTTGTTTTCAGTAGCATATAATATTTTCCTTAGACGCATATCAAAATTTACGTTTTAAACTGGAAAGGTGGTGAACAGTTGAGGGCATCACACATTCCCAGTAATATCGCAATAGTCATATGTGTAGTTAAATGATGCCAGTGAAAAGTCCAATTCATTGACATGTTCATTCTACACCAGTATTTCAAAGAAAAATAGAGATGATGTAATGATATACGTTATTTGTACTTAAGATTACCTATCGATTTAAGAAATTGAAGTGGCTCAATGTTAAGTCTTTATAACGTTCGTTACGTGACAAGGAGTTCGTTGTGTTGACCCCCGTTTGTGACATTCAAAGTATACCTTACACACGAAGACCCTTTTAGAAACAGGGCTGAACTTTGCTACGGTGGTGAATGATTTACACCGGTAAAAACATGGTGATTCACCTGTAACCTGTGGCGTTGCAATATGAGAAACAAATTTTCGATAATGCTTAAACTAATAAAGGCGAAGATAACGAACAGTGATCAATCTCATAACTCCTACAAGCAATACAAAATAGATAGTTGGGCAAACACGGACCCCTGGACACACCAGAGGTGGGATCAGGTGCCTAGGAGGAGTAAGCATCTCCTGTTGACTAGTCACACCCGCCGTGAGCCCTATATCGTGTTCAGGTAAACGGAGTTATCCGCAGTCAAAATCAGTGTGCCAAGAACGGCTTAACAATCGGTATGAAACACGTCAGGCAGCATTTGACCCAATGATAAGTTGCATTGACGAACTAGATCGTTATAACGATCATAGAATTTGCAAAATGTCGACTTCAATCGAAACTGTTGAAACCCCTGTACCATCAACATGTTTATCAGTAGCTTACCTCCATTTAAAAACTGACTATACGCAAAACAAGTTCTTGAATATCGAATCAGTTGAGATGTATAAGCACCATATGCAGGTGATAATGGAATATTGCTACATAAATATGGGAAGTTGACGATGGAGAAGCTGAAATCATCCCGTTTGTCATACAGTTGAGTTGTCAGTTAAGTAATGTCTTTATAAATAAAATTTAACACAGAGGAAACAAATGAAAAAAATGTTGTCAATACTTTCACACTTATATTATCATATTTTATGATTAAAGAGGTTCACACTTTAGATTTGGAGTAATGTCAATTTTTTTGGAAGTGTATTTTTGATTTCTACATTGAAGGAGAATTAGGAAATTAAAAAGAAAAACTGGGTTCGCAAGGCTTGCTATTGAGCTATAGTGTTCTAACCATGACCTTTTTGCACTTAAAATTTATTCAATTAAACTTGACATTTCTGTCGGTGTCGACACATCATAAACAACACAAATCAATCATTACATAAAATAGATACATAATCATGTCTTTTAACATTACAGATAAACAAAACAATTAATACTGGTAATGGAAATAAATAATGACATTTATGCACTTGATATACGAAAAATTTCATGCTCCAGTAAGTGTTCTACCAAGCCTCTATCTTTGCTCCTCACGAAAATATTAACAGCTGTGAAGGAGAAACTTCAAACTTACTGTGCGACTATATATGCCAGAAGTGGTGTTAACCCTTTCTCTACCGGCACATTTTAGAGGTTTTTAAAGACTAAATGACAATATTTTTACATCGACTAAAATCTGCATGTATCACGATTTGGGATAGGCATATGACATACAATTTTGTTAGGAATTGGACAGGGAATAATTTCTTTTAAAGATTGTCAAGGTAGCCCATGACCTCAAAGAGGTCTACGGGGTCAAAGGTCATATAATTGCACATTTTTGCAATTTTCTCTCTCTGAAATATATATATTATGACCACTCTCACTAGATTAGAGTCAAAAATAGGAAATTCTAAATATATGAGCTGATGTGCCTTGAAAAATACTACAAAACCATTACAATCAAATTAATCAATTTTATTGACAAACAAATATTTTTGGTTGCTAAGTAACAACACTCATAGTACAATTTTGACCATAATTTGCCTTTCTGCATACATTCGACACAATTCAAACATAATTACATCGAATGATGATTAGTAAATGTCACATTATTTTAAAAATATAATCTTTAAATCAATCTAAATCATTTTAAAAGGTTTTTAAGAAAAAATATGATGAAGAGAATTAAGGTCAAAGGTCATAAAATGGAAACTTTGTACTTTATATACCTTGTACATACCTATCATTTTCTAATAATATGACGGTTTGCCATTATGTTCCACTAAATAGAATAAATATTGCAACATTAAAACAAAGAATTTTATTGTTAATCTAAAATAATCTAATTTTTTGCATTCAAATATATTTGGTTGCTAAGCAACAGCACCTTATCAAATGTTATCAAAAGGTACTACCCGTTTTTCCTCTCCAATTTCAACGTATACGAATGTTCAAGTGCTTAATTTCAATCAATCACTAGATTTAAATGTACTTGCATCATATTTAACAAAATATTCTTATATTCAACCTCTTAAAACCTATTTCTAGACATTCTTGATACACTGTACTGGGTTGTTCCGATAGGGGCATGCTTTGACCGATATCTGTCTATCGACTGGAATTTCACAGCAAACATGTATAAGATATTGCACAAAAATCTGGAAAAAAAAAGAATTTCTTAATACTTATCCCTAAATACTAAAGTATCGTCAGAGCTTTTGAATGCTCAATTGGCTCTGTAAATGTTTTCTATAGTCAAGGCCCTCTGAAAATTATTAGTATGCATTTAATTACTTATGAAATTTTATCAGAGGTAATTGTAGTACACATCTAGTAAATGTGTTAGACGCACAGCAAGAATACTTTTGGTAAAGATAATTTTTTTATTATGCATTTTATTATTCGTTTTAAACCGGAAATCACTGTCACAATATCGGTACATTAAAACTAGTAATACCTGTACAGTTCTTCTTCAGTGAGAGGCTGCAAACTTCCCTGGGAAGCATAATGACAATCCTTCCCCCTAGATTTGACCATCTCAGCATAATGGTTGGTGGCAATACAGATGGAGAAAACCAAATCTTCTGTCAAAAACAGCTTCATAAAATCTGCAGTTCGCTGAATAATCAGTTCCCATATCTGAAAAGAAATTGCAAATAAAATCAGTATTCGCCACCATACCTTATTTTTCAGCATTTAGAAAACTTGTCATACCTTATAATTAGAAACAGAATAATGATTTTCCGGTTTTTTTCTCTTTTTGTATATATGTGATACCTAGTAATGCAGTAAAAAAACAGTAAAGAACGCATTTTAGTGTATCATGAAGCCATGACTAAATTTGTGAATGTCTTATCTGGATTAATTAATTATTATTATTGTTGATCAAATGTATACAGATTTAACCCTATATTCAACCTCAAAGAGTCATACCAACTGAATGCCATGCTGTCGCTTCGAGTGAAATGCCACAGTTCTTGGATTAGGTGTCCCTGTGTCCTTCACATCAGCACCCTTCCAATGCATGTTTGAATTTGCCAGCAGACTGTCACTAGCAGACGATACCTAGGAACTTCCCACTAAATATTGGGATGTCAATACCCTTTTTAAAGATGAAAAGAAATTACAATTAAGAAATTTTGGTTTATGTTTAAAGCAAAATACAAGTTTCATGGTAGCAAGGGACAGTTTCGCACTTAAGTACAGTTCAAATTTATTTAAAGATAGAGATGTCCTGTATTTGAAGTGACATTTGGTAGGGGATTGCGGACATGTGTTAGAAATGAATGGAATATTTTATTATACATTGCAAGTGTAGCAGAGTGCGTAATGAAAAAAAGAAAGATATGCATCATGTAGGTGTCAGCATTATGCCTAGCATATACATGAGGGGGGGGGGGTACTGAAAACATTCGGGTTAAAACCTACAAGGTCCAGCAAAAATACTGCAATTCTGAGGGAAAGTATGTGACCCAGATATAAAAGTAGAATTGAATTGGTTCTTCATGGTACACAGTGTCTAAATTTCCTTGCATGGTACTCTGATGGGGTGTGGATTTAGTCGAAATTAGAGAAAATCTAGGCAAGATCATAGCATACCAGTACCAGCATGTATGGATCACATATAATTTATGGTTAAGCTATTAAGTGTATATAAAATACATGCATTTGGATAAAAGAGAAATCTATAAGATTTTGCATTAGCCTGTCATAATCAGACTTTGATTGATGTTACGTACCCCCAACCCATTTTGGCCCAAACACACATTTTGTTTATATTTCTGTTACACTATGAAGAAAATAATTCAAATTATGATAATAAATTCTATCATTACAATGACGTAATATGTGTTTTCCTAACAGGTTGTGTTTTCTTTTCATAGAAAGATAATTTTTAATAAACATGGAAAAATCCTGGAAAATAGACCTCTCACCAGCGGTCATGAGTGCCCAGTCTGATTAAAACCACCCCATCCCGCTTCTCATTGCACACTAAATCCACCAACTTCTTACACTCGCGCGTCAGGTAAGGAGATAATTCTGAAAAGGGGGGCGGGAGGGTGTTAATCAAACGGATTAATGCTGGACCAGGATAGATTAAATGATATCAGTTCTTAATAAACAATTGGGTGTTATTCACTTGGTTTAGATATCATAAGATATAAATATTTTCATTCATGAAACGACAAATTATGACATCAAATCGCGTTGATTAATCGTGAATTTTTCACAGCCTGACAAAACTGCAATTTTTTTTCTAGTCGGCCTATGTGGCTACCTCAACTTACATGTACATGTTTATACTGAATGCATGATCGTTTGGGTCATCCTGCAGCAGGGGATCCAGGCCAGGGCATCTTCTTCTGACATCAGGTGGTTTTGAAGATGTAAAATACAAGCATTCGCTGTGACAGTCACAGTGAAGCTGTGTTGTTTTCGTTGAAACGGAAACACGTATGTTCCCCGTGCACACTTTCAGAAAACCCGCGGGGCCCGCGATCCCGATCACGGAAAAATAAAAGTATTGGCCTATAGGCTATATGCGAACTTCTTTTTAGTTTTATTTGTTTGGCAGGGGGTAAATTATTACTATTCCGAACAAATATAACGTTTATATCTGAATTTGAAGTATTTTATCTGTCTTTTTTTCTTAAATTTACTCTGCCGATGTAGCATTCTCAATAGGTGTTTTATGAAGTTACATGTAGGTTGTGTAACTCTTATATACAATATTGGTTTTATGCTTTAAAAAAAAGCAGAGAATACCTGGCTGATTATTTCATACATATGTGTATATTGTTTTAGTGTATCAAAAGGTACTGAATTTACTAAAAGAAGAAAATACAAATTTTATAGTTTTCATCACTTTATTGTGCGACGAGTGTCGATCTCTTTTGACGTTTTGTCGTAAATTTTAAAGAAAACCGCGCAGCAAGTCCCAATTTCATTTTATCGTAATATAAAAACTACCGAGAATTATAACACGAATAAGGGCCCATCAAACAGGAAATTTTCTTTACGTTTACAGGCTGTCTTTACTTTTCCCTATTTCCATATATAAATATAGGTAAAACGCCGTTATGTTTAAACATTGCCAAATAAAATCGTAAGAAAACGTACATGTGCAAAAAATTGCTATTTTCTTATAACTTTGCCAGGCATTAAAACTAAGTTTTATATCTTCCGAAAGCAGGGAATATATGCTTTTCAAAAATTTAAAAAATATTGAATTCATAAGGAAAATAAAACAAAATCTTATCGAGGGGGAAAATGACCTTGCGACAAAGCGTTGCGTCATATTTAGACGAAGCCATCCTTCACTTTAAATACTTTTTTAAAGCTAATGGCTTTACGTACTTTTTTTATTTTTACATTGTCAGAAAATAGAGAAAATTTCCACAAATATGATAAAAAGATCATATATCTTATGACCATAGTTTCAAAGATTTAGAGGCACTCCTTTTGCGTTGCCCTCTTTTTACGCGCCATCGGTCAAATTGACCAGTACGGTAGAGAAGGCGTTAATCAAATGTGGATTCTAAAAAAATTCTAAAGAAGTTTTAGTAAACTTAAAATCGCAGAATTTTTCCCAAATCAATAGCAGTAAAACCTATGACTTTTCAACACTATACATGACCATTCCTCACGATAAATTAAAGACTAAACTTTTTGAAATCATAGACAGTTGCTACTTCAACAAAAATGGAAAACGGAAATATTCATATCTAGTGATCAGTCATTCAAAAACTTACTTTGTTAAACACCACTCTGATTCCACGCACAAGTACTCTGAAGTTGAAATAAAAATATGCTAGAGTTCCTCATTGACAATATCTTCGTGGTCTTTGGTGATCAGGTCTTCCAACAGTCTGTTGGAATTCCCATGGGCACGAATTGTGCTCCTTTGTTAGCTGACTTGTTTCTATATTCATATGAAGCAGAATGTATACAAAAACTCTCTCTCTGTGGCCTTCAATTCGACATTTCGATATATCGATGACGTTTTGTCTATTAACAATAACAGGGGATGCTTACTCCTCCTAGACACCTGATCCCACCTCTAGCGTGTCCAGGGGTCCGTGTTTGCCTAACTATCTATTTTGTATTGCTTATAGGAGTTATGAGATTGATCACTGTTTGTTATCTTCACCTTGCATTCATATGTCGATTTGATATGTCCCCGTGAGTTCGAAATAAAGGACACCACAGAGTCGTCCACTTCTGCTTCATACTTGGATATTTTATTGAAAGTAGACATTAACGGCAAACTGACAACTCAACTGTATGACAAACGGGATGATTTCAGCTTCTCCATCGTCAACTTCCCATATTTATGTAGCAATATTCCATTATCACTTGCCTATTGTGTTTATATATCTCAACTGATTCGATATACAAGAGCTTGTTCTGCGTATAGTCAGTTTTTAAATCTAGGTAAGCTACTGACAAACAAGTTGATGGCACAGGGATTTCAACAGTCTCGATTGAAGTCAGCATTTCGCAAATTCTATTGTCGTTATAATGATCTAGTTCGTCAATACAACCTCGCATTGGGTCAAAAGCTGTCTGACGCGTCTCATACCGATTGTTAAGCCATTCTTGGCATTCTGATTTTGACTGCGGATACTAGTAACTCCGTTTACCTGATCAGGATATAGGGCTCACTGCAGGTGTGACCGGTCAACAGGGGATGCTTACTCCTCCTAGGCAACTGATCCCACCTCTGGTGTGTCCAGGGGTCCGTGTTTGCCCAACTATCTAATTTGTATTGCTTAGAGGAGTTATGAGATTGCTCCCTGTTCGTTATCTTCACCTTGCATATACTAGAGGTGGGATCAGGTGCCAAAAAGGAATAAGCATCCCCTGTCGACAATGGAATTGTGAGATTTATGACAAATCTCAAGAGCTTGTACTTTCACATAAATATGGGGAGAAAGCTGTAGGCTTGTGCATTGATTATTCAAACGTTATTTTTTTGTGTTAGATTATGACAAAATAAGCACTAGACTGAAAACATTGGCATTGACATAGAATAAGGTTGTATTAAGATATATCAAGATATAGGGCTTACGGTGGGTGTGACCGGTCGACAGGGGATGCTTACTCCTCCTAGACACCGGATCCCACCTCTGGTATATCCAGGGGTTCGTGTTTGCCCAACTCTATTTTGTATTGCTTATAGGAGTTTTGAAATTGATCACCGTTCGTTATCTTCACCTTTCATCGTAAAAGTGGCAAGTAATTCTATTTATAATTCAACTTTACATTTGGCTGACCAGTGGCCTGAGTCAAGAATGCTAGTAATGCAGACCAACGGATTTCACTTTATACTAATTTATATGCATGGCTAACTAAACCGTTCACTATGAAAAGGAATGAACCCACCAAGATCCCAATCCTAAACTTTTATCTTAATGTAAAACATACGGTACCAATTTTGATGCACCAGATGCGCATTTCGACAAATAAAATGCCTCTTCAGTGATGCTCAACATATAAAATCTGACTTTCGATGACGAAATGCTTGCCACGTTAACAATCACAAAGTCTCCAATGAACCACATTTATTGCAATTCATACTAAACTGCCGTATAAGAAAGATTATTCAATATACATAACTTTACAAATACATAATCAGTAAGACTTTCAAGGTTTAGTCCATAAGATTTACAATGTTTGGATATATACATTCATCACATCGGCGACTCCTGGACCTGAAAAGAAAGCGAATTTATTAAGGTTCTAATGTTAGACTGTGTGCAAAAATACATATTAGGACAAGTTAGTTTAGTCAAAACAAATTCGAAATACAAAGGGTATGGGTATTTAAATATAATTAAGTTATGCTATGAATAAATGAAGATAACTGTGATCATTTGCAGAATCCATAATACCAAATTATCGATGAATCATATTTATTCTGTGCATTTGTTGAATATTGATAATATTCTTTAGCTTAAATATCATTCTTTGATCACCAATTTTCATTCATATTGTAATAAATCAGAATCGCACATTCAAATGATGAACAATGTACAATTCTTATAGGAGAGCAAATAATACAAGAGTAGCTGTCCACGAACTCCCCAATTCATTCACGACGTTTCTTTTTTCATACAACCACAAACTTCAATAACAAGGACATTCAATGAAATTCTAACATTTGTAAAATCACTTACTGTGATCCCAGTTAGCAGCTTGTGGTCCGTTGCTGTACAAAAACAAGGGGACTGCTCCTTTTTTTGCCCATGGACATATATCGGTTTTGTCTATAACTACGAACCATCCAATATCAGTACATCCTCCATAATGTTTGTTGACAAAAAGTGCCTTTTCTCAATATTTATATCGTTGTCGTGTCTAAAAAAGTATCAATAGTAGTTTTAAAACTAAAAACACATGAATAGGGGATCAATATCATGTTTCCCAACATGAATACAGAATGGAGAGTAGGACAAACACGGATCACTGGATGTACCAGAGGTGGAAGAATGATGAAAGCACATAAACTGATGATATGTGATAGAATTGTATTGATACAGTATCAAATACCCTTTCATAGAAAAGTAATTTGTGCTGGAGGTCTTGAGATCGGACCAACTACTATTGAGAAGTCTTGATTTGCTAAACCAGTCTTTGTTGTTACTTCCGCTTCCATCAAATTCTAAGAAGGCTAATACCTTCCCCTGTCCACCAAGCTCCACTCTGATCTGAAAATGCACTTACTTAATTAAGTGGGAATGACTTTAAAGCTTAAATAAAGACATGAAATGCTCGAAAAAATAAACTTTACATTATACTCTATCGTTTAATTTGAAAATATCACGTAACACAGATTTGCTAAACAAGAATGATTAAATATTTTATTTTCATAAAGAACTAGGAAATCTCAGATCTGATATCTACGAGTGTGAGTCAATAAGTAACCAGCCTAGCTTATTTCCAGTTGAGATCCACCTCTTCGTTTTCGTTCTAATTGCCCTCTGGTGTGTGCCATCAACCCAGAACCGAAAAATTCATGTCCTTTCCACTGACCCAGTCCTCAACTGCCGTCACGACATCTTCGTCAGACCGGAAATGACGTTCACGGATATCCGTTTTCAAGTTTGGGAATAGGAAGAAGTCACTAGGAGCTAGTTCAGGCGAATATGTAGGATGTAGTATTAATTCATACCCGTTTCGCTCTACAGCATCCATTGCAACTTTGCAAGTGTGGACTCTCACGTTGTCCTGTTGCAGCGAAACACCTTTAGAGGGTTCACCGCGGCGTTTTTCAAGGATGGCTGTTCTCAGCTGCTCTAGCAAATTTGCATAGTACACTCCATTTATTGTACTTTTCTTGGGTAAAAAGTCCAACCTGATAACGCCTTTTGCGTACCAAAATACTGTCGCCATCACCTTGCCTAGAGATGGTTGCGTCGTGAACTTTTGCGACCTCGGGAACCCAGGCCATACCCACTGAATACTCTGAGCTTTATTTTCTGGCTCATAATAATGAACCCAAGTCTCATCTACAATCACTAGACGCAAACGAAAATCATATTTTGACCAAAAACGCTTCAAAAGGCGCTACATACTGATGCTATGGTTGCCATTTGCTCATAAGTAAAGGGTTTGGGGACCCAACGGGCTGTTAGCTTTCGTACACCTAAAAATTGTTGAAAAGATACCATGTGAAATGCCCAATGACTCCGCTCCGTCCAGACCTGGTTTCATTTTCTAAAGACGTTCTACCGCGTTTAAATATCCCTACCCAGAATTCAACCTGAGCATAAGATGATGCAGAAGATGCATAAACATCGGCTAATTCGCTGCGTATTTCCTTGTCTGTTTAACCTTTTAAATACAAGTACCGAATTATAGCA
Source organism: Ostrea edulis (assembly GCF_947568905.1). Lineage (NCBI taxonomy): Eukaryota > Metazoa > Mollusca > Bivalvia > Ostreida > Ostreidae > Ostrea > Ostrea edulis. The sequence continues at coordinate 69,326,326 of NC_079166.1, read as the reverse complement.
CGATACTCAACTTTAGATGAAAAGCATGCCTTTACATCACTAGCCATGTTTGACGTTTAATTTCTTATTAAAAATGACTCGATACACGTGGAATTTTGTACCCAGCAGTTATGCTGAAATAAGACATGAAAATCGTGACCGTCTCGGTCAATCAGAAATGAGATAGGCTGGTTTCTTATTCACTCGCCCACGCATACATCTCTTATTCAAAATGTGATCCTAAATTCTAGAGTAGGTGCAGAGTATCCAAAAAAATATTAGCCTAACCTTTTCAGTATCACCTTATAAATGTTTAATGTACTAGCTATTTCTTTACTTAACGTTTTGTCAATACTGTTTTACTCATATTGATACGTCATCAGTTGTAGGGGAAGTACAGAAAATAAGACATATGCATAGCTTTTACGACAGTACCAGTAAGCGCTCCTTAACGTAACAAAGCTGCCACGACACGGGACCTCTGTGTATAAGGTGATATCCGAAAAACATATGATTCTCACTTCTAAATGCCGAGGGGTTCGCAAAGGAGCAATAACTATCCATGTTTACGTCGTACGTTTGACGCTGGCATGGTGCAGGCGGTGATTGCACTCACAAGTTATCGATTACGAAGTGAACACTTTACCACCGAGCTGCCGCCACCGGTCAATGTACAAATTGGAAACATCGTATATGATAACTTTGGTTTAGAAAGTATACAGCACATTACTTAGTAGTTACGGTTATTGTATCAGTAATACTAATGAAGTATATACCACACCTTTTTGATACTGAGCGATTCCCACTGATCTATAAGAGGACTTCGCAGATGTTTTGCATTATCCCTCCAGTGATCCAAGGTAAAACGTGGAGGAAGGCAGCCATTGTCAGGACTACATTGTGATGGTGACTTCGTGTTATAGGCATCAAGGACAGATTCACCATTACCTTGAACTGCATGGAATACTAATTGCCAATCTGAAAGTAATTTATGAAGATGGTATGGTAAGTACATGTATCTATCTTTTTTGCTTAACTATCTTACGACATCCATTTTGTAAATTGAAAGTTCATTTGATTCACAACAGTGTAACGACAAGGACATTTTATTGCTGCAAATGATTTGGCACCCCCCGCCTTAGCACCTCCCCCTCAGAATTCGTAATTCCGAATCGATTAAGCTGTATGATCACGAAATATATACATTTGACATATATGATTGTCAGGTAATTTAGGAAAACAGAGTGAATGTATTATAGTAGATACGCATGGTGTAATGTTTTTATGAAAACATCTTGTTAATGTTAAATGAACGAACAATACAAATTTCTTCATTTATTAGGTATAAAACTAGTTAATTACATTTTCAAAACTGATATTCATTTCTTTTCTTGAATTTATGATGGGAATGTCAAAGACATTGGCGTCCAACGACAGACGGAAAATCCATTGGACCGACTGCAGTAAAATAAAATATTTAGAATTGATATAATTGCAAATTTTTATTACCCAATCAATTTTTAGGAGTTTTTAAGATTGGGAAGTATTAATCAATGCGTTTATACCTAATGCAGATATGCAAAGAAAGTCCCTCTAACAACATAATACCACGAAGCATTGATTCTTGTGCAGAATATTATTCATATGCAAACTTCAGATGTACATCCATTAACGAATGCAATATGATTCTTCTCTATAGTAAAGGTCCTTTAACAATATTCTCCAGGGATCTTTTCCATTCTTGTATTTGGAAGTATATATAAAAACAAAGACAGGAAACCTGATACTTAAAGTTTTGTGAATAAATGTTTGATATTTATATAAATGATATACAATGTGTGGAAGTTATTGTTGCAGTTGTCACATACAGCAATATCCAATCGGGGAAAACCTGATTTTACTGTTCAAATTTCTCTAACAGAATTGAATGACTAGGCCTATCTGGCGTATATAATCACAACTTACTACATGTATCATCACGTCCATATCCGATATCTGTCGTCAAAACTGCTACCAGACCAAGGGAAATCAACACACCGGAAATACACATTTTTGAAATCTGACTAAGTAAAAACACATTGATAAATATTGCAATTTATTATATACCCATCAATGTATCGTTCTTTGATACTGTGGATTTCACAGCGTGTGATCCGGTTTTCCGGATCACCACACTGTGGTTTTCTGTTTCCGTATCAGTATCCTCTGAAACTGATGCCGTCACAATGACGTCACAATGCATGAACGCAACGTTATTTGTGGAAAATATTGACCGCGTCACAAACGAAACTAGGTACACAAAACATACTTTCATGGTATGTCTGTGTTTTTAATAATTTGGATTACATTTATTATCTTATAAATGTGGATTTAAAATGCATAAGGGGGTATATAATAAATTTATCATTACTATAGTAACTTGATCCGAAGAGTTGGATCACGTCTCGTTGACAGGCGCGGATCATCAGATCAAATTCGACGCTTCGCGTCTCGTGTGAGCTGATGATCCGCGCCTGTCAACTCGACGTGATTCGACTCTTCGGATCAAGTTACTGTAGTGATGTTATATATGTATCACCAAAGGGTTTTAATACATAACACACTAGTGTCATTTGGTTTTGAAAGATACTTGAACTTTAGAAACCAAGAATATTTCTACCATAAAAATAATTACAATCACGAGCGAAAAAAAAAAACCCAGTTTAACATTTAAAAATTTCAAATGATTTTGGGGGAAATTAGATGACCAGAAATAATGTATTGCACCATCATAACATATGATATTCCATATCAGTCCAGATCCCAACATGAGATGAAGATAGTCTATATCTTTTACAAATATATATTAAAAACTGGATAGTTGGTAGTTCAAAACTAACACTTACCTTATATGGTCTACAAAAATGTATTGTTTTGCAGAAACAAAGATTGATAATAGGATTCGATTAAAACGAATTTATGCAGTGCCGTTTTCTGATTTTCTGAATAGCAACAGCGAATTAAAGGGCTTATTTCGTTCTATACTATTCATAGAACTTGAAAAGTATAATATTTTTTCTTTGCTATTTGTCTTTAGTTTTTGCACACACACACACACACACACACACACACACACACACACACACACACACACACACACACACACACACATATATATATATATATATACTTGATAATTCGTAGTGATGGTAACCCATTCAATTGACATATATATTAATTGTGTTAATAACCTTTCATATATTCTATTTTTAAATACGATTATTTACGGTGACCTTGTGTAGCATGGTAATTCCTATTAACGTAAAGGAAATCGTACGGGATAAAAACAAGATTTGACTTAAAAACGAAACATCTACAATGTCTAGAAGATATATTATCATAAAAGTATTGATCTGTTTGAAAAACAAAACGCAATTCAGAAATGTAAGTGAAGTTCATGAGATAACATTGATGCAAGGGGAATATAACGAACAGTGATCAATCTCATAACTCCTATAAGCAATACAAAATAGATAGTTGGGTAAACACGGACCCCTGGACACACCAGAGCGATATATAAAAATATCAATATTCCCAGAGGTATAAGCAAACAGAGACATAAAATTTAATTTATTTTAGAATACAGTACTTTTGCATACATTTGCTTGCTTTAAAACGAAAAATTCCATCCAAATCAAATATTTTTTCTTGTGAACTTTATCATCTTTCCTTTTTGGTTTGATATCAGTTTCAAAGTTTGATTGTGTTGTTTTATTTTAACAATCAAATGGGAATTATATTTCGAAAATAGGTACAACAGTAATTGCCCACTGTTGTGCTTAATCAGGTTTTATCCACACTCCTTTCGAGGAGATTCTGTCCGTAACGAACCCGAATCTATTCGGCACAATCAGCGGCCACGATAAAAATGTAGAATGTAATCAAAAAACCCACTCCCTCTAACGTGCCGATTCCACTTAAGCTTTATTATTTTAGATATTTACTAAAAGGCTAACATTTCATAAATAGTGTATAATTTAATTCTCATCACATTTATTGTCGTAATGCTAGTAAATTATCCATTTCATTTATTAAATGTAATTTACGGAAACATGACCGCAATCAACAATAAAAGTCGGCCTTCAAAAAGGTAGGTTCATGGAATTGTTTTTTTTTATGATCTGCGAAGATTCAAACATCTGTCTATCATAAATATCAGGTTGAATGAATGATCAGATTACTTAAAATAGAATTTAACTTACTTTGGAATTTGATAATTATGTCCAGTCAAAAAAATATTCTTTTATTTAGCTTGCTATACAAAAATTAATAAATAACAAATATGCAGTCGATGTCCGCCTTTTGAGTTACGGAGGCAATTCGTAACACCTGTATAAGAAAGGACAAATACTCTTTCATTCAGCTTTTTTTATCAAAAGAAGTTCAACCAGTTTAAATAAAAAACGACATTTAAGGAAAACCGACTCTGTAATTTCTTTTAATGTATTTTTCATAAGATAGGGCTCACAATGGGTGTGATAGGTCGACAGGGGATGCTAACTTCTCCTAGGCACCTAATCCCACCTGAGATATCCAGGGATCCGTGTTGCCCAATTCCTTATAGGAGTTATGAGATTGAACACTCTTCGTTATTTTCTCCTTTTCATCATAAAGGACTCTCAAACAAATTTCTTACCTGCAGCTGCTCCATCTGCAGAAGACAGATAATTTGCAAACATAACTGACAGCATTAGATAACAGTAAAGATTGCTCTCACTTCTATATAATTATATTATTAAAGATTGTCTAGAACACTTCTTATTCGTTGGTGACATTATCGAAAGCCTAATTCGTAAAGTTGTGGAGGCAAACAGAGCTACTATTAAGTTTGCGCACAGGTAAACCATTGAATAGTTCCAAATTTCTCAAAAGATGAATATTGAATTAGTGTGTATTCATTATCCTAATATATTAAATAACAAAACACGCAAATATAAATTTGTGACAGCGCGCCGAAGGAATTAAAATTCTTTAGCCGTCTTTCGTGCTGTTAAAACCAAAATGGACGCCGAGACGAAACATTTGATACATGTCGAAATACAGAATACTATAACGGACTCTCAAAACACACTGATGACTGAAATTAAGGGCATGGTTTCCAGTGAAATGAGTAGCATGCAAATATAAAATCAATCCATAGTGGACAAGCAGTTATCGAAAATAGAGGAGTCATTACTGAATATCTATAAGTTAAAAAACGTGGAAGTGAGGAGCGGTTTAAACATAATACTAAAGTTCTCTCCAAACTCACGGAGACCTACGTTCGTTACGTGACAAGGAGTTCGTTGTGTTGACCCCCGTTTGTGACATTCAAAGTATACCTTAAACACGAAGACCCTTTTAGAAACAGGGCTGAACTTTGCTACGGTGGTGAATGATTTACACCGGTAAAAATATGGTGATTCACCTGTAACCTGTGACGTTGCAATATGAGAAACAAATTTTTGATAGTGCATAAACTAATAAAGGAAAAGATAACGAACAGTGATCAATCTCATAACTCCTACAAGCAATACAAAATAGATAGTTGGGCGAACACGGACCCCTGGACACACAAGAGGTGGGATCAGGTGCCTACGAGGAGTAAGCATCCTCCATTGACCGGTCACACCCGCCGTGAGCCCTATATCCTGTTCAGGTAAACGGAGTTATCCGCAGTCAAAATCAGTTTGCCAAGAACGGCTTAACAATCGGTATGAAACACGTAAGACAGCATTTGACCCAATGCGAGGTTGTATTGACAAACTAGATCGTTATAACGATCATATAATTTGCGAAATGCTGACTTCAATCGAGACTGTTGAAACCCCTGTACCATCAACTTGTTTGTCAGTAGCCTACCTCGATTTAAAAAACTGACTATACGCAGAACAAGCTCTTGCATATCGAATCAGTTGAGATGTGCAAACACCATATGCAGGTGATAATGGAATATTGCTACAGAAATATGGGAAGTTGACGATGAAGAAGCTGAAATCATCCCGTTTGTCATACAGCTGAGGTGTCAGTTATTGCTACATAAATATGGGAAGTTGACGATGGAGAAGCTGGAATCATCCCGTTTGTCATACAGTTGAGTAATGTCTTTATAAATAAAATTTAACACAGAGGGAACAAATGAAAAATGTTGTCAATACTTTCACACTTATATTATCATATTTTATGATTAAAGAGGTTCACACTTTAGATTTGGAGTAATGTAAATTTTTTGGGAAGTGTATTTTTGATTTCTACATTGAAGGAGAATTAGGAAATTAAAAAGAAAAACTGGGTTCGCAAGGCTTGCTATTGAGCTATAGTGTTCTAACCATGACCCTTTTGCACTTAAAATTTATTCAATTAAACTTGACAGTTCTCTCGGTGTCAACACAACATAAGCAACACAAATCAATCATTACATAAAATAAATACATAATCATGTCTTTTAACATTACAGATAAACCAACCAATTAATACTGGTAATGGAAATAAATAATGACATTTATGCACTTGATATACGAAAAACTTTATGATCCAGTAAGTGCTCTACCAAGCCTCTATCTTTGCTCCTCACGAAAATATTAACAGCTGTGAAGGAGAAACTTCAAACTTACTGTACAACTACATATGCCAGAAGGGGTGTTAACCCTTTCTCTACCGGCACATTTTAGAGGTTTTTAAAGACTAAATGACAATATTTTTACATCGACTAAAATCTGCATGTATCACGATTTGGGATAGGCATATGCCATATAATTTTGTTAGAAATTGGACAGGGAATAATTTCTTATAAAGATTGTCAAGGTAACCCATGACCTCAAAGAGGTTTACTGGGTCAAAGGTCATATAAGTGCACATTTTTTGCAATCTTCTCTCTCTGAAATATATATATTATGACCACTCCCACTAGATTAGAGTCAAAAATAGGAAATTCTAAATATATGAGCTGATGTGCCTTGGAAAATACCACAAAAGCATCACAATCAAATTAATCAATTTTATTGACAAACAAATATTTTTGGTTGCTAAGTAACAACACTCATAGTACAATTTTGACCATAATTTGCCTTTCTGCATACATTCGACACAATTCAAACATATTTACATTGAATGATGATTAGTAAATGTCACATTATTTTAAAAATATAATCTTTAAATCAATCTAAATCATTTTAAAAGCTTTTTAACAAAAATGTGATGAAGAGAATTAAGGTCAAAGGTCATAAAATGGAAACTTTGTACTTTATATACCTTGTACATATCCATCATTTTCTAATAATATGACGTTTTGCCATTATGTTCCTCTAAATAGAATAAATATTGCAACATTAAAACAAAGAACTTTATTGTTAATCTAAAATAATCTAATTTTTTGCATTCAAATATATTTGGTTGCTAAGCAACAGCACCTTATCAAATGTTATGAATAAGTACTACCCGTTTTTCCTCTCCAAGTTCAACGTATACGAATGTTCAAGTGCTTACTTTCAATCACTAGATTTAAATGTACTTGCATCATATTTAACAAAAATATTCTTATATTCAACCTATTTATAGACATTCTTGATATACTGTACTGGGTTGTTCCGATAGGGGCATGCTTTGACCGATATCTGTCTATCAACTAGAACTTCACAGCAAACATGTATAAGATATTGCACAAAAATCTGGGAAAAAAAAAAGAATTTCATAATACTTAGCCCTAAATACTAATGTATCGTCAGAGCTTTTGAATGCTCAATTGGCTCTGTAAATGTTTTGTATAGTCAAGGCCCTCTGAAAATTACTAGTACATGTATGCATATAATTACTTATACAATTTTATCAGAGGTAATTGTAGTACACATCTAATAAATGTGTTAGACGCACAGCAAGATTAATTTTGGTAAAGATAACTTTTTTATTATGCATTTTATTATTCGTTTTAAACTGGAAATCACTGTCACAATATCAGTACATTAAAACTAGTAATACCTGTACAATTCCTCTTCAGTGAGAGGCTGGAAATTTCCTTGGGAAGCTAATGACAATCCTTCCCCCTAGTTTGACCATCTCAGCATAATGGTTGGTGGCAATACAGATGGAGAAAACAAAATCTTCTGTCAAAAACAACTTCATAAAATCTGCAGTTCTCTGAATAATCGGGTCCCATATCTGAAAGGAAATTGCAAATAAAATCAGTATTGGCCACCATACCTTATTTGTCAGCATTTAGAAAACTTGTCATACCTTATAATTAGAAACAGAATAATGATTTTCCGTTTTTGTCACTTTTTGTATGTATGTGATACCTAGTAATGCAGTAAAAAGCAGTAAAAAACGCATTTCAGTGTATCATGACACCATGATTCCATTTGTGAATGATTATCTGGATTTATTTAATATTATTATTGTTAACCAAATGTATACATATTTCACCCTATATTCAACCTCAAAGAGTCATACCTACTGAATGCTAGGCTGTTGCTCCGAATGAAATACCACAGTTCTTGGATCAGGTGTCCCTGTGTCCTTCACATCAGCATCCTTCCAATGCATGTCTGAATTTGCCAGCAGACTGTCACTAGCAGACGATACCTGGGAACTTCCCACTAAATATTGGGATGTCAATACCCTTTTTAAAGATGAAAAGAAATTACAATTAAGAAATGTTGATTGATGTTTAAAGCAAAATATAAGTTTCATGGTAGCAAGGGACAGTTTCGCACTTAATTACAGCTCAAATGTATTTAAAGATAGAGATGTCCTGTATTTGAAGTGATATTTGGTAGGAGATTGCGTACATGTGTTAGAAATGAATGTAATAGTTTATTATACATTGTAAGTGTAGCAGAGTACGTAATGAAAAAAAAGATATGCATCATGTAGGTATCAACATTATGCCTAGCATATACATGAGGGAGGGGGGAGGGGTACTGAAAAAAATTCGGGTTAAAACCTACAGGGTCCAGCAAAAATACTGCAATTCTGAGGGAAAATATGTGACCCAGATATGAAAGTAGAATTGAATTGGTTCTTCATGGTACACAGTGTCTAAATCCCCTTGCATGGTACTCTGATGAGGTGTGGATTTAGTCAAAATTAGAGAAAATCTAGGCAAGATCATAGCATACCAGTACCAGCATGTATGGATCACATGTAATTTATGGTTAAGCTATTAAGTGTATCTAAAATACATGCATCTGGATAAAAGATAAATCTATAGGATTTTTCATTAGTCTGTAATAATCAGATTTTGACTGATGTTACGTAACCCCCACCCCCATTTCGGCCCAAACACACATTTCGTTTATATTTCTGTTACAATATGAAAAAATAGTTCAAATTATGATGATAAATTATATCATTACAATGACGTAATATGTGTTTTCCTAACAGGTTGTGTTTGCTTTTCATAGAAAGATAAGTTTTAATAAACATGGAAAAATCCTGGAAAATAGACCTCTCACCAGCGCTCATGAGTGCCCAGTCTGATTAAAACCACCCCGCCCCCTTCTCATTGCACACCAAATCCACCAACTTCTTACACTCGCGCGTCAGGTAAGGAGATGATTCTGAAAAGGGGGAGGGTGTTAATCAGACGGATTAATGCTGGACCAGGATAGATTAAATGATATCAGTTCTTAATAAACAATTGGGTGTTATTCACTTGGTTTAGATATCATAAGATATAAATATTTTCTTTCACGAAACGACAAATTATGGCATCAAATCGCGTTGATTAATCGTGAATTTTTCATAACATGACAAAACTGCAATTTTTTTCTGGTCGGCCTATGTGGCTACATCAACTTACATGTACATGTTTATACTGAATGCATGATCGTTTGGGTCATCCTGCAACAGGAGATCCAGGCCAGGGCATCTTCTTCTGACATCAGATGTAAAATGCAAGCCTTCACTGTGACAGTCACAGTGAAGCTGTGTTGTTTTCGTTGAAACGGAAACACGTGTGTTCCCCGTGCACACTTTCAGAAAACCCCGCGGGGCCATTGGCCTATAGGCTATATGCGAACTTCTTTTTAGTTTTATTTGTTTGGCAGGGGGAAAATTATTACTATTCCGAACAAATATAACGTTTATATCTGAATTTGAAGTATTTTATTTGTCTTTTGTTTTTAATTTACACTGCCGATGTAACATTATCAATAGGTGTTTTATGAAGTTGTATGTAGGTTGTGTAACTGTTATATACAATATTGGTTTTATGCTTTTTAAAAAAAGCAGAGAATACCTGGCTGATTATTTCATACATATGTGTATATTGTTTTAGTGTATCAAAAGGTACTGAATTTACTAAAAGAGGAAAATACAAATTTTATAGTTTTCATCACTTTATTGTGCGACGAGTGTCGATCGCTTTTGACGTTTTGTCGCAAATTTTAAAGAAAACCGCGCAGCAAGACCCTATTTCATTTTATTGTAATATAAAAACTACCGAGAATTATAACACGAATAAGGGCCCATCAAAAAGGACATTTCCTCTACTTTTACAGGCTGTATATACTTTCCCCTATTTCCATATATAAATATAGGTAAAACGCCGATATGTTTAAACATTGCGAAATAAAATCGTAAGAAAATGTACATGTACAAAAAATTGCTATTTTCTTATAACTTTTCTAGGCATTAAAACTAATTTTTATATCTTCTGAAAGCAGGGAATATATGCTTTTTAAAAATATAAAAAATATTGAATTCATAAGGAAAATAAAAAAAAATCTTATCGAGGGGGAAAATGACCTTGCGACAAAGCGTTGCGTCATATTTATACGAAGCCATCCTTCACTTTAAATACTTTTTTAAAGCTAATGGCTTTACTTACTTTATTGATTTTTGCATTGTCAAAAATAGAGAAAATTTCCAAAAATATGATATATAGATCATATATCTTATGACCGTAGTTTCAAAGATTTAGAGGCACTCCTTTTGCGTTGCACTGTTTTTACGCGCCATCGGTCAAATTAACCGGTACGGTAGAGAAGGGGTTAATCAAATGTGGATTCTAAAAAATTCTAAAGAAATTATAGTAAACTTGAAATCGCAGAATTTTTCCCAACTCAATAACATTAAAACCTATGACTTTTCAACACTATACACGACCATTCCTCACGATAAATTAAAGGCATACATGCTGATACCAAATTATTTTTTTTCGTGTGGATTTAAACCAATCTAAATTTACATACATCTTTATATAGATAAAATACAAATCTTCACCAAAATTTTCTAATTAAATCCTACAGATTAAATGAAAAAACAACAGCACAAAAATGAAACTATTACAAATAGGCAGTTGTTCTCGTGAATATTCAGGAAGTGTTGTTTTCAGTCAGAATAATGTATAAAATGACCAATTTAATTGACAAATAATCTATTTTCCATTCGAGTGTTCTTCATTGGTACGAGGATAGAGGCACTCCCAAAGCAAAATATGTTTTAGATGGAAATAAACGTTCGTATAAATGTTGTTACCGGCTATGGGGCCATGGAAGGGGGAATTGTAAATTAGAGACCGTTTATAGCTATGCGATATTTTTATGAACTTTAAATATCTTATATGCTTTTGTGTGTATTTTATTATATTTTTGAATGATTTATTACTTTGAGAAATAAAAAAAAAATCGTTTATGTAAGCACGATCAAGTGTTAATTCCCTCTCCTAAAACCGTTTGTTAATTTTTGTATATGTATATATATATATATATATATATATATATATATATATATATATATATATATATATGTAAACTCTTATAGTCTATAGCTGCTTAGAGGTAGTAAGATTTTTTTTTCTTGCTTCAGTTTTTTTTTTACATCGTTACAACAAATACCAAGGTCATATAGCCAATGCCTGCTCATAATATAGAGATGTTGATTCATGAATGGCATACTTAGAGTTACATGTATGATAGTATCTATCATTTATAAATATCATTCTAAGTTAACAATGTGTAGAAAACAAATTATTTTGTACTTGTGATGTTGTAGATAAGTTCAAGTGCAACTCCAAGTCCTGAGAGACGGCTACGGCCAAGGCAGCAGAGGAGAGTGGAAATGAGCGACACAAGCTCAACTTCTAGTCCTGTTAGGCATGGAGCAGTAAGGGGGAGAGGAAGAGGATGACCAGCAGGCAGAAGAGGAGCAAGAGGTGGACGTGGAGGAGGAAGAGGCCAAAGAGGCGGACATATAGGAAACGTAGCAGCAGCTGCACTGCAGGACAGGCAGAGAAATACTGTATCAAGCACATGTAAATTGATTTATATATCATGGAGCTGTTCAGAATTCAAATGTGCTACTTGTGCATAATTTTATTTTGAAATTTTTAAAAAAATAAAGTGTGTACTTGCAGGCACGTATAGAAGAAATGAGCGATATCAGCAGAAAAGAACTGCTGATGAAAACAGGGGACAAGCACCTAAGTCTGTTGTAAGACTTAATTGACCAGGGAGCACCACAGGGAGGTTTTCATCCAGTACCTGGTGGAGAAAGTCCAAGCTGGTGTTCCTACCTCATGTGCCGGGATAAGCCCACGCAGATTGAGATGATCTGTTGTGGTAGACCTCCCAACCAGTGCCAATCACAGCTGCCGGTGAGATGTATTTCTATTTCGTTTTAATAGGTGCAACATCCTATGAAAACTGATGTGAAATATGTATATTCTAAGATATACTGTGTTTGTAATGAGGACTTTTATATTTAAAAAAAAATTGTATATTTCACTGTAGGACTTCCAGCTGTTAATTCTGGATGAGCTTGTATTGACAATTGCCCAAATGTACAGACAAGATGTCCTCGCCTTGCCACAGGACGAAGATTACAACATGGGAAGGAGATATGCTGCCTATTGCCAGTTTATCTTGTGGCACCATGGGCGCCTTGGAGTGGGTGTTCGGCGGATCATCCCTAGCTGTTGTACTTGGGCGATCCGTGACAAGTATCCCAACCAGTATGGACAGTACAATGGCTTCATCCCCTCTCGTTTAGGAAGTTTTTTTTTGTACCATTAATTCATTTGTAAAACTATTTTAGTTGTGGATTTGTATATTCAAGATTGTAAGACACTATATGATAATGAAACTTGTGAGGACTTCTGGTTTTAATTACAATTGCTTTGTACAAGTTTGTTTTCCTGATAATATTTTATAATACTACAGTTTCATACATCATCAAAATTAAAAAAAAAACATTGTCAACACTTTCAAAGTCCTTAATTTGTTATTACATGTTTCAACAAACATCAACGGTAAATACTATTTCTTCACTGGAGATTTTACAAAATGGATTTTCTTAGGAGTGAGATCAAATGTTTAATGTCTGACAAAAATCTTATCATTCCAAACTCCCCTCCAAACTTAATGTGATGAATGTTGAGAAATATAACGATGTGTTATTATTTTGGATGTTAGATTTGTATTTGTAACCCTCTTCCTCCCCCCCCCCACACACACTGTTTGAATTTGGATTTTTATATGACATTGATCATTTGATCTTCCCCCTTATTTTACCATGTTTTCATGGATTGGGATACAAGTCTGGTTTGTACTTGCTATCAGCAAACCAAAGATGTACCTGTGCTTGATACTATTTACCAAATTTGTTTGCCTTGGTGTTCTATCAAGAGGTCTATGGGACACCGTCACCTTGGCCCTACCCTCATCAGACTTTTTAAATTCTTTTTTTTTTTGCTGCAATTTTAATCACATAAGATATTTTACATTGCATAGTGTTCCAGACACCAAAGCAATACCCAGCTTGAATCAACACATCCTCAGAATGCTTCATTATCATTTGGTTTACCATTGTGTAGATGTTCTAAAGAAATAAGGCTGGATTTGAAAAAAAAACTGGCCATCATTTTAGCACCCTGCTGTATCCCAAGAACTCATTGCGCTATAAAAAAAATGAATGCCAAAAAACCATCCTTATATATTTCCTTTTTAAAAAATCATTGACCTTGTATTGTGGTCCCAACTAACCTCCAAGGACCACGATTTAAACAAGAGGCCCATGGGCCACATCGCTCACCTGAGTCACACCTTGGCCATATCTAAAGATTTTCCATATATTTGCATGAAAACCTTTGATCCCCTATTGTGGCCCCATCCTACCCTTGGGGATCATGATTTGAACAAACTTGAATCTGCATTATGTCAGTAAGCTTTCATGTAAATTTCAGCTTTTCTGGTTTAGTGGATCTTGAGAAGATTTTCAAAATGACCCCACCCTATTTTTGTGATTATCTTCCCTTTGAATGGGACTTGACCCTTCATTTTAACAAATTTGAAAGCCCATCACCCAAGGATGCTTTTGGCCATGTTTGGTTGAAATTGGACCATTGGTTCTGTAGAAGAAGTCGAAAAAGTGAAAAGTTTAGGGACAACAGACGATCAGACTCGCTTTCGCTTTCAGCTCAAGTGAGCTAAAAACCTTAGAATACTAGTCTCACATAACTAGCACATATGAACAGACAAACTCAGAAGGTTAAGAACTTGTTTAAAATTTATCTAAATATCAGATGTTGGAATAGTGGATTTAATAAAATATTAACATACATGTACATACTGCAAGATAGGTGTCAAACACCTGACCACTGCACTGCTCAAGTTCTACTAATATTTCAATTAAATTGAGCTACAACCAGAGGAATCAAATTGCCAATAGACCCTCTACCAAAAATTAAACTGTCCAAAACTTGGTCAATCAGTCATTAAATCGAGATTTCTTTTCTTCCGCTAAGACTTGTGTTCTTGGTGGGGTAATTGTTTTTGATATCCGCCTCGGATCTCCCACTTCTAGGACCATTCTTCCCTGAAGCCCTTCTCTATCCTCTATGCGTCTCTGTAGGACAATTCTAAGAAGGGACAACACGTGTGTGTATTTCTTCTTCTCTTTAACCGCATACACAGTCCATCTCCCTGACTTTTTATTGAAAGTCCTCTGCATCCTGAAAAAAATGTCATCTTTAATATATGTTTATAAATGCCAATACTAATGAGTGAACACTGAATAAAACAAGAAGCCCACAGGCCTTGTTGGAGTACTGGTAAAAAGTATCACTACTCCCATTCAGCAACAGCATAGAACAAGATGTGTTCTTAAAACTTCAATGCCCTTAAACATGCATATACTGATAAAAGGCTTTACATAATATTTGTATTATCATTAACAATATTACTAATTTGGACTCGCCTAAAGTCAAGACCCTGGGGTTGCTGAATCAGTAAACTGGAAAAAGTCCTCGAAATGATATCGACAATAATCACTATAATAATTTTGGATCCACTGTTATGGGTCAGAACAAACCCTTAGTATAGTGCAGCAGAATTTACTTACAAGGCAATTTATCCATAATAAAATATATTTGCAATTAATAATTGATAGAAAATTGTTACAATAGCAAAATCCTAACTTACGTTATGTGAATGATAAATCCAAAATGAATTTACACACACAAGAAATAGAAAGTCGAAAATTGTAGTTCTCAGTATAAAAATCCAAATGAAGAGAAAATGTCTAACCAGAATTTTTTTTATCCAAGAATTTTAGTGTATATATAATGGGAATGAATTTTCTAGTATAATCTAGAGAAACCATGATACAACCATTACGTTGTCTTTCCACTAAAAATAGCATGTATCTAGAACAATCTCGGTCATAGATGTCAATGACAAGTAAACATAACTTTCTAGAACTATCTAGTGCAAATAGCAATAAACAACACCACCCTGAAACCAAACCCTTACCCTCTAGGATCATAAAATTTACAATTTTGGTAAAGGGCTACCTACTCCTTCTCAATATCCATTTAATATCAATAGCATTAAAGCAAATATCATTTACATGTTTTGCACATATGCACTATAATCTATATACCAAATTTGACCCCTCCCTTGAGTCAGATCTCTACCCTGGGGATCATGAAATTTTATAATTTTGGTAGAGGCCTTTCTGCTCTATATCATTATGCATTTAGTGTTTCTTAATGATATGCAGTTGTAGAGAAAACTTTTAGAAATTGGTCAATTTTTGACCATTTTTGCCCTGCCCCTAAGGCCCCAGGAGTCCTGAAAATTACAATTTACGTCCCCCTTGTCTCAAAGATGCTTCATATCAAATTTGGAATAGTATTTATCAAGAACAAGTTAAAAATGTTCAATTGTTAATGCAGACGACAGACGACAACCCATTGCAAAAGTTCACCTGAGTGATAAATTGATGCTGTTATAATTTCAGAATATCAATTTGTAATCTATCAATATCTTGGAGGTGAATACCTGACAGTGCCATCTTTGTTGGCAAGTGGCTCTCGTTCAACATTTTTATTATAGTCGAGTGCTGCCAAAAGACTCCTTGCTCTGTAGACAGGAGGTGTCATGCGAACCTCTTAGAACTGTACATGAGCATGTGGTTGTGGAAACTTTCAAGCACTGCAGTGCTTCTGAAAGACAATGTTGTGTACATTGAGAAACATGTATTCATTATATATCAAGTTGCAAATACATTATTTCATATTTTGATTGACACACATTTATGTATTACTGATATTGCGTACCTGAAATTCAGGTAATAGGGTATGTTGTGAAGAAGTCTCTTGTCTAAAATAATCTTTCTCAAAGCTTCATGAGCTGGACTGCCTTTTATTAGGAACTCGTTGTTCCCTGTTTCTTCTCCTGTTAAAGGGTCATGCTTGCATATGCTTGTGCCATTCTCACTAAAAGGCAAGTACCACTCGTGTTCTCCAACTACGTGGTGCAAGACTCCAACCCACATCCCCTAGAAATAGAAATTAATGATTGTAAAAGGAAATGCACAAAATCCAAACCTATTATCGCATTCCATTATATGGTAAGGGTAATGCAAAAAATTTAGATGTTTCTCATGTCACTTTCAAATACCTTTCAGGGGAATTTTATGAGCAAGTTGGAAAGAAAGGTTTCCAGATGGTTAGCAAGTTTTCCAGCAGTTTTTGTATACTGACGGTGCATTGAAATTTGTAAATAGAAATCCCAAGGAAAACGTACTGTAAAGTAGAATCTCTCGGACACTATAAAACTTATCATGAATTCATTTAGGTTGTTGGCAGTTTTGCATGTAAACCAGAAATGGTTAACAATGTCTTTAGACCACTTTTGTAACTCTTTACAGTTTTTTTCTTGACCTGCATACAAATTAGTAATATAAACATAATTTTACAATCAAAATCTTCATAAAAAGAGGTCCATGGGCAACATAGCTCACCTAAGCGACCTTTTTTATTATCAATATTTATTCTCATGAACATTATTGACCTCATATTGTAGCCCCAACCCAGCTCCAAAGGATTATGACATAACTGAAAATGAATTCACCTAACACGGGATGTGCCTCAACACTAATATGATTGACATGATCTTGCTGTTCTGGATAAGACCAAGGTCATGCATTATGGTATAAAATGAAAGATTTTGCCATCAGAAATCTATATACAAAATTTTAAAGTTCCATCATAAATAATCCAGGAAATATTGTGAATAGGTCACAAGATCACACACACCATTGCATCACATGAAAAGTGTTGACATAAGAAATGTATATACAAAATATAAAAGCCCCAGTTTACACAGTGCAAGAGATATGTTTTAATTTTTTTTATATCAGCATGTAAATCTTCTATTACCTAATGTGACCCCATCCTAACCCCCAGGGACCATGATTTGTACAAACTTGAATCTACTCTATGTCTATGCCAGGAATATTTCATGTAAATGTCAGCTCTTCTGGCCCAGTGCTTCTTGAGAAGATTTTCATACTACCCCACCCAATTATTTTTCTTTTCATGATAATCTCCCCTTTCTAAGGGAATAGCCCTTCATTTGAACAAACCAGAATCCCCTTCACCCAAGGATGATTTGTCGAAGTTTGATTGAAACTGAAGAAGACTTTTTTTTATTGTGACCCCAACCTACTACGCCCCCCCCCCCCTCGGACCATGATCTGAACAAATTTGAATTTACTTTATATCAGGAAGCTTTTTCAGGTAAATCTCCACTCTTATGCCCCAGTGGTTCTTGAGAAGAAGATTTAAAAACAAATTCCCTATAGATTTTAATCCCCTATTGTGGCCCCACTCTAACATCTAGATTCATGAGTTTTACAAACTTGAATCTCCACTATGTCAGAAAGCTTTCATATGAATTTCAGTCATTCTGGCTAAGTGGTTCTGGCAAAGATTTTAAAATTACCCCACCCTAGTTTTATATTTTTGTGAATATGTCTGCTATGAAGGGGCAATTGCTATGAAGGGGCATTGCCCTTCATTTGAACAAACCTGAAACCCCTTCATCCATGGATGATTTGTACCAAGTTTGGTTGAATTTTGCATAATGGTTTTGGAGAAGATGAAAATGAGAAAAGTTTACAGACAGACAAAAGGTGAACATAATAGCTCAATTGCAATTTCAGCTCAAGAGAGCTAATTATAAACATGATACAATTGTAAGCATATGTAAATGATTCATGACAATATACAATAAAACACTACTTCAATTATTGAAGAAAAAACAGGGCTCAGTCAATTTTCTTTTGTAATAATTTTACCATAGTCTCTTTAAGCATCTAGCATCCAAAGCTGATGTTTTAGATATTGTATACATACTGAAATCAACTTCTTTCCCAGGTTCTTTGCTGCATGCTACACATCATGACTATGTTTGACTGCAGGATAATTCTTCCCTGTATATGAGAACACATCTTAATAATCATGGATATAAATGCAGAACAAAGTTGCACCAGCATGGAAAATCTATAAATATTTGTACTTACTCATCAGGGCACCAATTTGGATATGGGCATCTGTGACAACCTCTGCTATTTGTAATCCACTGTCCTGTACCCCTTGTATTCCCCTTATGAATCCAGCCTTTTCCATGTTTCCACTTTTTCTTTCTGTCTCTCGCTTGTCTAGAGTGTTCACAGATAGGATTTTCTTGCTACAGAATTGCGCACAGTGGCCCGGACTATCCATTCTGCCATCACCTGTAAAAAAACAAATGAAACAGAATTTTTCTTTCCTCTCTGAAATCTACATTATATAGTAATGCTTTGCAAACAGTTCTGCATCTTACCAAGAAGAATAAGTTGTTTGTTGGCCAATTCTGCAATAAGTTATTCTTGCTTTTGACTCCAGAGGTGATCAATAGAGGGAACGAGGTATCTTCTCTGCAGTCTAGTAAAGGATGACTGGCTGGGAAATCCCATTTGCAAGAACTTTGCAAATAATTCCATTTTACTAAAATTATTTCCCGAAAATAGAATGGATGACGCAATCATGAGGTCTCCACCATGAAGGACCTTATTCAAGACAGGCTGACTGCACCATCTGTCCATTACATGAGAGTTTCGACAAATCTAAAAATATTAATTGTTTGCTTTTAATGTTTATGTATTGCCTCTTGAAACATTTTTCCATATAAGTTATCAATGTTCATATAACAAGAGTTTGATATGGCAATATTCATACCCATTTCAGATATATTGCTGACCCAACATATTTTATGGACATCTCTATGCCTTCACCACATCCTTTGACTTTACACATAGAGTCCACCATTTTGTTGGCCAATGTTTTCAATTGATTCAAGTACACAAGGGAAGTCTTGTTCTCGATCAGGTGGTCAAAGTCCTCTTCTCTGAAGACCCTAGATATAGAGGGACCAGCTTCCTCCTCTTCCTCCACAGTTGGAAACACAGACTCTACACCAGGGCAGCCTTCAATTCCAGTAATATATTTAGGCCTGTAATTAATATAAATAGCAGTTACAGAACTAAAGTTATTCTAACCACCAAATCTCCCTGTATGAACAATTTGATAGCATGCCTCTCAATACAGTGTCAGTATCCACAGAAGCACCCATATCTGCTAGTCTGGTTTGAATACTCCTTCAGAAAAATAAGCCAAGCAATGATCCATATAGGTAGACATACAATGGACCCCTGTATAATATTTTTTGAAGGGGTTTATAATGATTCTAATCAATTTGTTTTATTTGACGTTAATTTTCAAGAATATATTCCACTTTACCCAATTGATATGTTGATGCTTGGTTGATATGATTCATCATCACTTTCCTCCAAGTCCTCTACTTCTTCTGATATGTCAATACTTATTCTGAAATGGAAAAGGTTAAAGATGTGGAGGAAAATTCCATATGAAATATAGTTTATACACAAATAATTACAGTAATGAAAATATTTCGAGACAAATTGTAAAGGGTTTTCATGTTGGACACATTTATTTTAAACACCTTAAATACAATTAATACAGGACTAATAACACCAAATTTTGTATTGCCACATTTTACAGCATCCAAACCTTATCAATTTAAACTGAAATTATCTATAATATGGATCGGTCCTAAGACATTTCTATACACTAAGAAAGAAACTAGACAGAAACAAACCTATTCGAATCATGCAGTTACATAGTAATTAAATTCGTTATCCAAATGACAATAGTAAAACTTAGCGTCATGCCCCTTTTAATTGCACCATGCCCTTTTTTCTTTATAAAATTTTCAAAAATATTTGTTAATATAAACAATTGTTCTTTATTTCACATGGTTGATTGAAAAGTTTAAAATCAAGGCAGCAGGTATTAACTTTTAAAGAGGCTAAATGATTATTCTATTATTATCATAGCATGATACAATGAAAGTGCCCCGAAATTGCTTGCCGCAACGAAAAGTGTCCTTTTGAACATATGATATGTGTACCCTCTCTAGATCCTAGATTTAACACTAAAACTGCTGAACAAATATTGCTAATTCAGATGGACATATTTACATCAAAGACCTCTTTTCCTTATAAATATACCAAATTTAGTCACTGACAATAAGAAATAAAAATATCAAATTTAATAAACAAATGTTAAAGAAACTCACTCCAAAGGATCCAAAAACGACGCCGAGTATTCTGATCCCTTGGCCTTTTTCCTAAAAAGTAAGAATTGCATATATATACAACAATTCATTCTGTCTTTCCAGTGATGACAGTTGTGATGTTCTCTAATACTTTGAATTCCATTTTCATATATTATCAGCTAACCAATCAGAAGACATAATATCATAAATCTACAGGTACTGCATCAATTTCAGAGAAATTTTATCTATAAAATGAAAAGCACAAGTTTCAATAACCTGTTTGGTGGTTTGGGGTCTTCACTCCCTGACGGTCTTGCTTCAATTTGCTCTATTCCGGACATTGCCCTGAATGAAAACAGAAATTTCAATATTCACTATGGCAATCCACATTAATTACATTGCATGTGTATCTGAATTATATAAACAGAGCTAACTTAGGATTTTAAAACTCTTTAACACACTCGAGTAAATAGAATCTTGAGTTCTATACATCAATATATTATATCAAACTTACAGATCAGATGTTTTTCCAGATTCTGCAGATGAAATATCTGAAATCCCAGCTGGATGTTTTAATAACTCTGTTATGGGTTTGAGACCATGCATTGGGGTTGATGAAATTACCTTCCTTCCCTTATTATGTTCATAACTGCAAAATCAATTTAAAAGGCACCTATAGTATACTGTTGAAAATTGAAGAACAGTTGAAACTTCCTAATATTAAAACAAAATAATTGCTACTATCATCAACAATTATCATTGGCTTGACGATATTCAATTAATTTAAAACAGGAATACGATCGGCCTTGTCCAAATGGGATACACATAAAAATCTACAGTGCAAAACAAAAAACAAAAAAATTAAAACAACTTGTAAAGTAAACATTTTTATTTTTCTGTATCTGTACTGTATAGAGCATTGATCCCAGACATGAATTAAGTCATTCATTAGGGAGCAACCTCACAAAATCAAGGGCCATAGAAAAACTTTGACTGCATTCAAATTTTTTAGCAAAATTATTTTCTTCTTTTCAAATCAATGTAAATATAACCTATTTGGAATAACAGCTAAAATTGGTGGGATCAGAACTGAAATAACCCATTATAATGTATATTGCTAATTCATCTTAAGAATAAAATAAGTAAAGATACAAAGTTTGACCGTATATGACAGTTTGTAATGAAACTATGTTTGTATCCCTTTGGGGGCCGCACACGTACACATCAAATAAATTGAAAAAGAAATAATTCTACTTCCCTTCGTTTGACTTTAAATATAAGACTCTCGGCGAATTTAACTTTCTGCATTTGACAATTATGCATAATTTTTTATTCATTATTTCAATTGTGACTATCTGCAAAGCTGAACTTACAAAAATAAAGAAAAAGAAGACAGACCTGTTCAGTAAGAAGCCCGCAACTTCATGGTTGTACATAAGGTTTAAGTCTTCCTTCAGCCGATTCCATCTCTCAACATCATATCCGATAAAAATCCTTTCTTTGCCTCTTTCTCTATCCATCATTCTTTCCCTCTCTTTCTGTGTAGATAAAGATAACTGACTTCCAAATGGTCTCCCACGCTTTCTCGACGCCATATTTGTTTATAGTGTAGAAGTGACTCGCGGTGTCACGTGGTACAGTCTCATTTAAATAAAGGATTTACAAGCGGCCCGAAAGAAATAAAAAAAAAAAATTAGATTTACAATATTTTTTTTAAACAGTTGATTTAAATTGTTTAATTTTCCACGATGGTATGATAATATATCAACAACAATAATTCGTAATAAATTGCATACATTTAAATTCAATAAAAATTAGCGTGTATGCCTTTAAAGACTAGACTTTTTGACATCATAGACAGTTGCTTCTTCAACAAAAATAGAAAACGGAAATATTCATATCTAGTGATCAGTCATTCAAAAACTTACCTTGTTAAACACCACTCTGATTCCACGCACAAGTACCCTGAAGTTGAAATAAAAAATATGCTAGAGTTCCGCATTGACAATATCTTCGTGGTCTTTGGTGATCAGGTCTTCCAACTGTCTGTCGGAATTCCCATGGGCACGAATTGCGCTCCTTTGTTAGCTGACATGTTTCTATATTCATATGAAGCAGAGTGTATTCAAAAACTCTCTCGCTGTGACCTTTGATTCGATATTTAGATATATCGATGACGTTTTGTCTATTAACAATAATAGCTTTCATTCATATGTTGATTTGATATATCCCTGTGAGCTTGAAAAAAGGACACCACAGAGTCGTCCACTTCTGCTTCATACTTGGATATTTTATTGAAAGTAGACATTAACGGCAAACTGACAACTCAACTGTATGACAAACGGGATGATTTCAGCTTCTCCATCGTCAACTTCCCATATTTATGTAGCAATATTCCATTATCACTTGCCTATTGTGTTTATATATCTCAACTGATTCGATATACAAGAGCTTGTTCTGCGTATAGTCAGTTTTTAAATCTAGGTAAGCTACTGACAAACAAGTAGATGGTACAGGGGTTTCAACAGTCTCGATTGAAGTCAGCATTTCGCAAATTATATGGTCGTTATAATGATCTAGTTCGTCAATAAAACCTCGCATTGGGTCAAATGCTGTCTGACGCGTCTCATACCGATTGTTAAGCCGTTCTTGACACTCTGATTTTGACTGCGGATACTAGTAACTCCGTTTACCTGATCAGGAAATAGGGCTCAGGGCAGGTGTGATCGGTCAACAGGGGATGCTTACTCCTCCTAGGCAACTGATCCCACCTCTGGTGTGTCCAGGGGTCCGTGTTTGCCCAACTATCTATTTTGTATTGCCTAGAGGAGTTATGAGATTACTCACTGTTCGTTATCTTCACCTTGCATATACTAGAGGTGAGATCAGGTGCCAAGAAGGAATAAGCATCTGTCGACAATGGAATTGTGAGATTTATGACAAATCTCAAGAGCTTGTACTTTCACATAAATATGGGGAGAAAGCTGTAGGCTTGTGCATTGATTATTCAAACGTAATTTCTTTGTGTTAGATTATGACAAAATAAGCACTAGACTGAAAACATTGGCATTGACATAGAATAAGGTTGTATTAAGATATATCAAGATATAGGGCTTACGGTGGGTGTGACCGGTCGAGAGGCGATGCTTACTCCTCCTAGACACCGGATCCCACCTCTGGTATATCCAGGGGTTCGTGTTTGCCCAACTCTATTTTGTATTGCTTATAGGAGTTATGAGATTGATCACCGTTCGTTATCTTCACCTTTCATCGTAAAAGTGGCAAGTAATTCTATTCATAATTCAACTCTACATTTGGCTGACCAGTGGCCTGAGTCAAGAATGCTAGTAATGCAGACCAACGGATTTCACTTTATACTAATTTATATGCATGGCTTACTAAACCGTTCACTATGAAAAGGAATGAACCCACCAAGATCCCAATCCTAAACTTTTATCTTAATACCTTAGTATCTTTTGACCAACATATAAAATCTGACTTTCGATGACGAAATGCTTGCCACGTTAACAATCACAAAGTCTCCAATGAACCACATTTATTGCAATTCATACTAAACTGTCGTATAAGAAATATTATTCAATATACATAACTTTACAAATACATAATCAGTAAGACTTTCAAGGTTTAGTCCATAAAATTTACAATGTTTGGATATATACATTCATCACATCGGCGACTCCTGGACCTGGAAAGAAAGCAAATTTATTAAGGTTCTAATGTTAGACTGTGTGCAAAAATACATATTAGGACAAGTTAGTTTAGTCAGAACAAATTCGAAATACAAAGGATATGGGTATTTAAATATAATTAAGTTATGCTATGAATAAATGAAGATAACTGTGATCATTTGCAGAATCCATGATACCAAATTATCGATGAATCATATTTTATTCTGTGCATTTGTTGAATATTGATAATATTCTTTAGCTTAAATATCATTCTTTGATCACCAATTTTCATTCATCTTGTAATAAATCAGAATCGCACATTCAAATGATGAACAATGTACAATTCTTATAGGAGAGCAAATAATACAAGCGTAGCTGTCCACGAACTCCCCAATTCATTCACGACGTTTCTTTTTTCATAAAACCACAAACTTCAATAACAAGGACATTCAATGAAATTCTAACATTTGTAAAATCACTTACTGTGATCCCAGTTAGCAGCCTGTGGTCCGTTGCTATACAAAAACAAGGGGACTGCTCCTTTTTTTGCCCATGGACATATATCGGTTTTGTCTATAACTACGAACCATCCAATATCAGTACATCCTCCATAATGTTTGTTGACAAAAAAGTGCCTTTTCTCAATATTTATATCGCTGTCGTGTCTAAAAAAATATCAATAGTAGTTTTAAAACTAAAAACACATGAAAAGGAGATCAATATCATGTTTCCCAAATGAATACAGAATGGAGAGTAGGACAAACACGGATCACTGGATGCACCAGAGGTGGAATAATGATGAAAGCACATAAACTGATGATATGTGATCGAATTGTTTTGATACAATATCAAGTACCCTTTCATAGAAAAGTAATTTGTGCTGGAGGTCTTGAGATCGGACCAACTACTATTGAGAAGTCTTGATTTGCTAAACCAGTCTTTGTTGTTACTTCCGCTTCCATCAAATTCTAAGAAGGCTAATACCTTCCCCTGTCCACCAAGCTCCACTCTGATCTGAAAATGCACTCACTTAATTAAGTGGGAATGACTTTAAAGCTTAAATAAAGACATGAAATGCTCGAAAAAATAAACTTTACATTATACTCTATCGTCTAATTTGACAATACCACGCAACACAGATTTGCTAAACAAGAATGATTAAATATTTTATTTTCAAAAAGAACTAGGAAATCTCAGATCTGATATCTACGAGTAGGAGTCAATAAGTAACCAGCCTAACTTATTTCCAGTTGACATCCACCTCTTCGTTTTCGTTCTAATTGCCCTCTGGTGTGTGCCATCAACCCAGAACCGAGAAATCCATGTCCTTTCCACTGACCCAGTCCTCAACTGCCGTCACGACATCTTCGTCAGACCGGAAATGACGTTCACGGATATCCTTTTTCAAGTTTGGGAATAGGAAGAAGTCACTAGGAGCTAGTTCAGGCGAATAGGTAGGATGTAGTATTAATTCATACCCGTTTCGCTCTACAGCATCCATTGCAACTTTGCAAGTGTGGACTCTCACGTTGTCCTGTTGCAGCGAAACACCTTTAGAGGGTTCACCGCGGCTTTTTTCAAGGATGGCTGTTCTCAGCTGCTCTAGCAAATTTGCATAGTACACTCCATTTATTGTATTTTTCTTGGGTAAAAGGTCCAACCTGATAACGCCTTTTGCGTACCAAAATACTGTCGCCATCACCTTGCCTGCAGATGGTTGCGTCGTGAACTTTTGCGACCTCGGGAACCCAGGCCACACCCACTGGATACTCTGAGCTTTATTCTCTGGCTCATAATAATGAACCCAAGTCTCATCTACAATCACTAGACGCAAACGAAAATCATATTTTGACCTAAAACGCTTCAAAAGGCGCTACATACTGATGCTATGGTTGCCATTTGCTCATCAGTAAAGGGTTTGGGGACCCAACGGGCTGTTAGCTTTCGTACACCTAACAATTATTGAAAAGCTACCATGTGAAATGCCCAATGCCTCCGCTCCGTCCAGACCTGGTTTCATTTTCTAAAGACGTTCTATCGCGTTTGAATATCCCTACCAAGAATTCAACCTGAGCATAAGATGATGCAGAAGTTCCATAAACATCGGCTAATTCGCTGCGTATTTCCTTGCCTGTTTAACCTTTTAAATACAAGTACCGAATTATAGCACAATACTCAACTTTAGATGAAAAGCATGCCTTTACATCACTAGCCATGTTTGACGTTTAATTTCTTATTAAAGATGACTCGATACACGTGAAATTTTGTACCCAGCTGTTATGCTGAAATAAGACATGAAAATCGTGACCGTCTCGGTCAATCAGAAATGAGATAGGCTGGTTTCTTATTCACTCGCCCACGCATACATCTCTTATTCAAAATGTGATCCTAAATTCTAGAGTAGGTGCAGAGTATCCAAAAAAATATTAGCCTAACCTTTTCAGTATCACTTTATAAATGTTTAATGCACTAGCTATTTCTTTATTTAACGTTTTGTCAATACTGTTTTACTCATATTGATACGTCATCAGTTGTAGGGGAAGTACAAAAAATAAGATATATGCATAGCTTTTACGGCCGTACCAGTAAGCGCTCCTTAACGTAACAAAGTTGCCACGACACGGGACCTCTGTGTATAAGGTCATATCCGAAAAAAACATATGATTCTCACTTCTAAATGCCGAGGGATTGGCAAAGGAGCAATAACTATCCATGTTTACGTCTTACGTTTGACGCTGGCATGGTGTAGGCGGTGATTGCACTCACAAGTTCTCGATTACGAAGTGAACACTTTACCACCGAGCTACCGCCACCGGTCAACGTACAAATTGGAAACATCGTATATGATAACTTTGGTTTAGAAAGTATATTTACAGCACATTACTTAGTAGTTACGGTTATTGTATCAGTAATACTAATGGAGTAAATACCACACCTTTTTGATACTGAGCGATTCCCACTGATCTATAAGAGAACTTCGCAGATGTTTTGCATTATCTCTCCAGTGATCCAAGGTAAAACGTGAAGGAAGGCAGCCATTGTCAGGACTACATTGTGATGGTGACTTTGTATTCCAGGCATCAAGGACAGATTCACCATTACCTTGGACTGCATGGAATACTAATTGCCAATCTGAAAGAAATTGATGAAGATGGTATGGTAAGCACATGTATCAATCTTTTTTGCTTAATTATCTTACGACATCCATTTTGTAAATTGAAAGTTCATTTGATTCACAACAGTGTAACGACAAGGACATTTTATTGCTACGAATGATTTGGCATCCCCCCTTTAGCACCCCCCCCACCTCAAAATTCGTAATTCCGAATCGATTAAGCTGTATGATCACGAAATATATACATTTGACATATATGCTTGTCAGGTAATTTAGGAAAACAGAATGAATGTATTATAGTAGATACGCATGGTGTAATGTTTTTATGAAAACATCTTGTTAATGTTAAATGAACGAACAATACAAATTTCTTCATTTGTTAGGTATAAAACTAGTTAATTAGATTTTCAAAACTCATATTCATTTCTTTTCTTGAATTTATGATGGGAATGTCAAAGACATTGGCTTCCAACGACAGACGGAAAATCCATTGAACCGACTGCAGTAAAATAAAATATTTAGAATTGATATAATTGCAAATTTTTATTACCCAATCAATTTTTAGGAGTTTTTAAGATTGGGAAGTATTAATCAATGCGTTTATACCTAATGCAGATATGCAAAGGAAGTCCCTCTAACAACAGAATACCACGAAGCATTGATTCTTGTGCAGAATATTATTCATATGCAAACTTTAGATGTACATCCATTAACGAATGCAATATGATTCTTCTCTATAGTAAAGGTCCTTTAACAATATTCTCCAGGGGTCTTTTCCATTGTTGTATTTGGAAGTACATGTATATATAAAAACAAAGACAGGAAACCCGATACTTAAAGTTTTGTGAATAAATGTTTGATATTTATATAAATGATATACAATGTGTGGAAGTTATTGTTGCAGTTGTCACATATAGCAATATCCAATCGGGGAAAACCTGATTTTACTGTTCAAATTTCTCTAACAGAATTGAATGACTAGGCCTATCTGGCGTATACAATCACAACTTACTACATGTATCCTCACATCCATATCCAATATCTGTCGTCAAAACTGCTACCAGACCAAGTGAAATCAGCACACCCGAAATATACATGTTTGAAATCTGTCTAAGTAAAAACACATTGATAAATATTGCAATTTATTATATACCAATCAATGTATCGTTCTTTGATACTGTGGATTTCACAGCGTGTGATCCGGTTTTCCGGATCACCACACTGTGGTTTTCTGATTCCGTATCAGTATCCTCTGAAACTGATGCCGTCACAATGACGTCACAATGCATGAACGCAACGTTATTTGTGGAAAATATTGACCGCGTCACAAACGAAACTAGGTACACAAAACATACTTTCATTGTATGTCTGTGTTTTTAATAATTTGGATTACATTTATTATCTTATAAATGTGGATTTAAAATGCATAAGGGGGTATATAATAAATTTATCATTACTATAGTAACTTGATCCGAAGAGTTGGATCACGTCTCGTTGACAGGCGCGGATCATCAGATCAAATTCGACACTTTGCGTCTCGTGTGATCTGATGATCCGCGCCTGTCAACTCGACGTGATTCGACTCTTCGGATCAAGTTACTGTAGTGATGATATATATATATATATCACCAAAGGGTTTGAATACATAACACACTAGTGTCATTTGGTTTTGAAAGATACTTGAACTTTAGAAACCAAGAATATTTCTACCATAAAAATAATTACAATCACGAGCGAAAAAAAACCCAGTTTAACATTTAAAAATTTCAAATGATATTGGGGGAAATTAGATGACCAGAAATAATGTATTGCACCATCATAACATATAATATTCCATATCAGTCCAGATCCCAACATGAGATGAAGATAGTCTATATCTTTTACAAATATATATTAAAAACTGGATAGTTGGTAGTTCAAAACTAACACTTACCTTATATGGTCTACAAAAATGTATTGTTTTGCAGAAACAAAGCTCGCTCTATTTATAGACACACCATTGTATGTTGACCCCGCCTTCCTTTAATATCCTTCCTATTCCCAACAATCATTGGATAACGTCATTGCTTACAAATTACAAAGATTATACTTATCTTATAGAACATTTGCAGTAGTCAACATATTTTGCTATTGGTGAAGCAAAAGCTGAATATTACGAACTGTGCTCAATCTCATAACTCCTCAATATGATAAATAGGTTAACTATATTTGATAATTTATTAATATTAGGTAATATCCTCGTTATGAAACTCACATTGATAATAGGATTCAATTAAAACGAATTTATGCAGTGTCGTTTTCTGATTTTCTGAATAGCAACAGCGAATTAAAGGGCTTATTTCGTTCTATACTATTCATAGAACTTGAAAAGTATAATATTTTTCTTTGCTATTTGTCTTTAGTTTTTGCACACACACACACACACACACACACACACACACACACACATATATATATATATATATATATTTGATAATTCGTAGTGATGGTAACCCATTCAATTGACATATATATTGTGTTAATAACCTTTCATATATTCTATTTTTAAATACGATTATTTACGGTGACCTTGTGTAGCATGGTAATCCCTATTAACGTAAAGGAAATCGTACGGGATAAAACAAGATTTGACTTAAAAACGAAACATCTACAATGTCTAGAAGATATATTATCATAAAAGTATTGATGTGTTTGAAAAACAAAACGCAATTCAGAAATGTAAGTGAAGTTCATGAGATAACATTGATGCAAGGGGAATATAACGAACAGTGATCAATCTCATAGCTCCTATAAGCAATACAAAATAGATAGTTGGGCAAACACGGACCCCTGGACACACCAGAGCGATATATAGAAATATCAATATTCCCAGAGGTATAAGCAAACAGAGACATAAAATTTAATTTATTTTAGAATACAGTACTTTTGCATACATTTGCTTGTTTTAAAACGAAAATTCCATCCAAATCAAATATTTTTTCTTGTGAACTTTATCATCTTTCCTTTTTGGTTTGATATCAGTTTCAAAGTTTGATTGTGTAGTTTTATTTTAACACTCAAATGGGAATTATATTTCGAAAATATGTACAACAGTAATTGCCCACTGTTGTGCTTAATCAGGTTTTATCCACACTCCTTTCGAGGATATTCTGTCTGTAACAAACCCGAATCTATTCGGCACAATCAGCGGCCACGATAAAAATGTAGAATGTAATCAAAAAACCCACTCCCTCTAAAGTGCCGATTCCACTTAAGCTTGATTATTTTAGATATTTACTAAAAGGCTAACATTTCATAAATAGTGTATAATTTAATTCTCATCACATTTATTGTCGTAATGCTAGTAAATTATCCATTTCATTTATTAAATGTAATTTACGGAAACATGACCGCAATCAACAATAAAAGTCGGCCTTCAAAAAGGTAGGTTCATGGAATTGTTTTTTTTTTATGATGTGCGAAAATTCAAGCATCTGTCTATTATAAATATCAGGTTGAATGAATGATCAGATTACTTAAAATAGAATTTAACTTACTTTGGAATTTGATAATTATGTCCAGTCAAAAAGTTATTCCTTTATTTAGCTTGCTATACAAAAATTTAGTAAATAACAAATATGCAGTCGATGTCCGCCTTTTGAGTTACGGAGGCAAATCGTAACACTTGCATAAGAAAGGGAAAATACTCTTTCATTCAGTTTTTTTTTTTATCAAAAGAAGTTCAACCAGTTTAAATAAAAAACGACATTTAAAGCAAACCGACTCTGTAGTTTCTTTTAATGTATTTTTCATAAGATAGGGGTCACAATGGGTGTGATAGGTCGACAGGGGATGCTAACTTCTCCTAGGCACCTAATCCCACCTGAGATATCCGGGGATCCGTGTTGCCCAATTCCTTATAGGAGTTATGAGATTGAACACTCTTAGTTATTTTTCCTTTTCATCATAAAGGACTCTCAAACAAATTTCTTACCTGCAGCTGCTCCATCTGCAGAAGACAGATAATTTGCAAACATAACTGACAGCATTAGAAAACAGTAAAGATTGCTCTCACTTCTATATAATTATATTATTAAAGATTGTCTAGAACACTTCTTATTCGTTGGTGACATTATCGAAAGCCTAATTCGTAAAGTTGTGGAGGCAAACAGAGCTACTATTAAGTTTGCACACAGGTAAACCATTGAATAGTTCCAAATTTCTCAAAGGATGAATATTGAATTAGTGTGTATTCATTATCCTAATATATTAAATAACAAAACACGCAAATATAAATTTGTGAAATCGCGCCGAAGGAATTATAATTCTTTAGCCGTCTTTCGTGCTGTTAAAACCAAAATGGACGCCGAGACGAAACATTTGATACATGTCGAAATACAGAATACTATAACAGACTGTCAAAACACACTGATGACAGAAATTAAGAGCATGATTTCCAGTGAAATGAGTAGCATGCAAATATAAAATCAGTCCATAGCGGACAAGCAGTTATCGAAAATAGAGGAGTCATTAATGAATACCTATAAATTAAAAAACGTGGGAGTGAGGAGCGATTTAAACATAATACTAAAGTTCTCTCCAAACTCACGGAGACCTACGGCCACTTAGCAGTGAAAATGGGAAAGCTATCAGAGCAAAATGTTTTACATTGTCGTGAAGAGTTATCGCAAGGTATGGCGATTATGAAACAAAGGTACACAATGATAAAATTAGTCGATTCATCTGAAGCTGGCTCGCTTGTAGTACACAAGTAGAAATGTACAAGTAGAATCCCATGGCAGATAACTCAGACGGCGAGAAGCGTAAATTTAAAGCTTAGACCCGAGCGGAAAGTGAACTAAAGGAGGACAAAAAGAAGAGGAGGACACGTCGTTATACGCCTAGTTTGAAACAAAGACCTAGATCCAGTTCTGAAAAACTTTCGTCGGGGGCATCGAAACCAGGGCCCTGTTTTGGCTGTGGGGACAAGGGCCATTGGAAAAAGGAATGTCCAGAGGAACAGAAAGATAAGTGAAGATTTTAATCTTTTGCATCTGCAATCTAGTGAAAGTAAAATTCAATGAAGTATATAAATGTTTTGAAATACAATTAGTCAACCGTGAAAGTTATGAATGAGTGTGAGAGCGTAGTAGATTACATTTACTCAGGCATGTTACAGGTGATTAAATCTTACACTTAAATCTCCAGTTTGATATTTACGCGAGTCTGTCCATCATTGGCAAAGGATAGGAGTCAGTAAGAATGTTATCGCAGTAATTAAAAAGGGTTATATTTTACTTTTCAAACTTGAACCCCAGAAGGTCATACTGAAAAATAATTAGTCTGCGGAACAGAATCTGGACTTTCTTTGAAATTGCTAAGTTGATATCCAAGGGTTGTGTGACCAAGTGTTCAAATCTTCCAAGTTCTAGACTGAAATCATATAAATGTTTTCCCTCATTCAATTTAAATTCAAGTACGAAAATACTGAGGTAGCCAGGGTATTGTTTGAGAAGGATAATTTCATAAACATTTTTATCTGAAGTCAGCGTATCACCATAACAGAGTCGATAAAAGAATTCAGATATATCTGGGATTTTATTGACAAAGAAAATACAATGTATACAAATTACACAGGTTTGCCATTTGGTTAAGCTACAACTGGTTTCGTTTTTACTAAGGAAACGAGAGAAATCACTAAGTTGTAGAGATCAGCAGGTGAAAAGACCATTATAGTATCTGGACGACGTCATTGACGGGGCAGATTCAAAACAACAGACCTTCATTTTAGGCTTCATGATTCAAAACGATTTGAAATGATTCGGTTTCATAATCCATTCCATGTTAAAAAATAAATTGGTTAGGATTGGTTTGGAACTTGTTACGGTCACTTACGCAAAACACAAGAAAGATTAAACAAGTTACTTGGCTCTCTCGAGTTAGTGTTGCCTGAGTTGAGCACTGGAAACAGAGCTGTATCAACAGCACGAAAGGCAGCTAGAGAATGACCAATTCTCTTCCCCTACACTGACCACTGACGTTCCTAACATCTGATTAGCTAACGCCGATAGAACCGTTTATCACAATTTATAAAACGTTCGGATCATCAATACAATAAAATACAAATACTATGAAACGTGGGAAAATGTTAAAATGCAATACCTATCTCCAACCCCTCACTTATTTAAAAACTGTTTTCATTGGAGTTATCGAATTTTTTATGTATAAGGCAAAGATAACAAACGGTGATCAAGTTCACAAATCCTATAAGCAATACAAAATAGAGAGTTAGGCAAACACAGACCCCTGGATATACCAGAGGTGGGATCAGGTGCCCGGGAGGAGTCAACCGTTCACACCCGCTGTGAGCCCTATATCTCGATCAGGTAAACGGATTTTTCAGTGGTCAAAATCAGTGTGCCAAGAACGGCCTAATAATTGGAATGAAACACGTCAGACAGCATATGTCCCAATGATAGGTCGTATTGGCAAACCAGATCGCTATACCAACCACAAAACTTTAAACGAGACTGTTGAAACCCCTGTAATATCAACTTGTTCGTCAGTAGCCTATTTCGATTTTAAAACTGATCATACGGAAAACAAGCCATGCACATTGAACCAGCCGATATATACAAACACCAGACGCAGGCGACAATAGAACACCGCCACACAAACACCGGAAGTCGACGATGGAAAAGCCGAAATTACCCCGCCTGCCACAAAATGGAGGTGTCAGCCCGCCGTCAATATTAATCTCCAACAAAACAGCCGAGCAGGAAGAAAATGTGCGCGACTCTGCGCTGTCCCCCACCCCATTGAATTGACATATGACTGAAAACTATTACTTTCCAAAGATAAAACGTCGTCGATATATCAATATGTCGAATTGATGGTCACAGCAATAGACTCCTTCTCTTCACGCAGAAGCCTCCGAACAAACTCAACAAAGGAACACAACCCGTGCCCACAGGAATTCCAACAGATTGTTATAAAACGCAATTACTAAAGACCACGAAGACACTGTAAATGAAGAACTCCAGCATATCTTTATCCCAACTTCAGAGTACTTGAGCTTGGAATCAGAGTGGTATCCGACTTTGCAATTTCTTGAATAACTGATAACTAGATATGAACATCTTTGTTTTCCATTTCTGTCCACGATTACAAAAAGTATAGTTTTTAACTTATCGTTAGGAAGGGTCGCATCTTTAGTGTTGAAAAGTCAAACGTCCTGATGTTGTTGATTTAAGAAAAGTTCTGTGATTTTAAATTTAAATCTAAATTTAGATTTAGTTTTGAAACCTTTTAGAATCGACATTTAATTTACACCACTTCTGGCATACGTATTTGCATAGTTCGTTTGAGGTTTCTCCTTCACAGCTTTTGATATGTACGCGAGGAGCAAAGATATGGGCTTGGTAAAACATTTACTGGATCAAAGAATGTAATTCTTGTAAGTATTTTTGTGAATATTGGGAATCCAGTATAGGTACGGTAACTCATTCATCTGACCCATTGACGGGGATAATAAATGTGTCTAAACCTTGCAGCATGGTTTTGAAGAATTTCACGTTTTGAAAGGACAGTTAAGGTATAAGTAGGATTACCTAAAGTGGAATTAATGCAAAGTTCATATGAAATACACTTATGATAATGAGCCTTACAAACAAAGACAATATTGTTACAATCTTTGTCAGTTGAAAAAAAACCCATATTTTTCATGTAACCTATTTAATTCTTTTATCACCTCTAGTTTACTAAACAAAGAAGGATAGATGGTACGTACTTTTGTTATGAAGTTTTTATGTCTAATGTGGAATTGTAATATTCCTCTTGTGCTTTTAATCCATTCTGACAATATATCAATTTCTTTTTTCATATTTAGCCCATCGTCAGGCATCATCTTTGAGATATTTCATGATATATACTTCTACTATTGCATCCAAACATTTTGATTATAAACAAACTTTGCAGTGCCTAGATATAGACCATCTTATCCTTAATCCACTTACGTGTTCTTATTCTTCATCTTCATTCAACTATAGTCCAGCTGGACATGTTATTACTGGTGATGTTAATATAGCTGAAAATGAGGACCCCGATTCACATTCTAAAGGTTCTAAATACAGAGAACCTTGGCCTTTCAATTGGAGACAGAACTTCATCACTATCAAGAATTCTTTCAAATATTATGCCAGACGATGGGCTATATGTGAAAAAGAAGAACTTTTTAAATGCATGGAGTTGTTTTGCTTTACCTCCTAAAACTTTGCTAAAAAAATGCCTATTCTGCGCTTGTACATTTGCAATACGCGTCAGCATATCTACATGAGTTTCATTTGTGACATGGTAGGTTCTACGACGACTGAATAGGTTGAGTGGTTGACAAACACACATGTGATGGCTGTAACTTTTTTTCTGGAACAAAGACATGTGATATCACAAACATAAATACACACAAAAGTCACATGGCACACAAATGTTTCAGCAGTTCATAGCAAGTCTCATTGAATAAAGATTTGGATAGTATGCAAACGAACATTGGTGGAAGTTTGAAGTCGGTAGTACATCAGGTAGTTTCATTTTCCAGTTGTTCATGCGTAGGCAATACTACTGAAAAAAAAATTTAAAACAATTTTGGATAGAGTATGTTATCGCAAATTAGTTTCGCTCTGATTCAGCGGAGCAGACCAATTGTGTATAATTAGGGCTTCAGATCCCTGGTCGTTGGCATTGTTATCGGGGGATTTAGAAAGGCAATTTGACCCTTTGTTCCTGAAAACGGATGAGGAATGATAATAGGCGATATTGGCGTTATAACGGGTTTTTTAGCGTGTATGGAAATCCGGTCTACACATTTCGACGGCGGTATGTGGGGTGGCGATATACCGAGGTAACACTGTATAGTGCAAATGCAATTAAATGCAGTAAAATACTGTATCTTTTCCGTTGAGTATTGACAAAACTGTTATTTCACTGGTATTGATTTGTGCATTAACACAGAATAAATCCATACATATAGAGGAAAAAACAAACATACTTGAAACAAAGGATTGTGGTTCTCCAACACGAGTCGCTTCAAATGCGTATTATGGTTCTAACGAAATTTAAATAACAATTTAATCAACAAAGTTTGATCCAATATGAATAATTGCACAAATACACAGACATCTATAAAAACTATTAACAAGAAAATCGAACTACTTTTTTCTTATTTCTTCCATCATGATTTTTTTTCATTGTTTTAACATGTATACAACTTCCAATTAATGAATAATGAACAAACACATTTTGCATCGAAATTATATTTCTCATAAAATGTAGTACACTTTGATACAGGAGGGATTAAAGTGGCTACTCCTCCAGGCACTTCATCCGGTGCTGAATTAGAAACTGTTCTAACAATCTACATTGAGGTAAAATGAGATAACAGTAAAATATAACATTCATATAACCATTTTTGTACCAAATATATGTTATTACTTAAAATCTTTATATCAATTCTATAGTAATTATAATAAGATGTGTCCCAAAAGTATTATTATTATTATTATTAAAATTTATAAAAGCGCACAAAATTTTACTTTATAGGCAAAACACCAAGGGGGAATTTATTCCAGTTTAACAATCGAGGCGGAGAATCGATGTTGGGCTGACATAACGTCACGGTAAGTATGCTACAAAACAAATTAAGCAAGTCACCTATATTTCTTCATTGTCATCAACGTATACAATAACAACCTGTCTGTGTCTAGCAAATCATGTATAGCCAAATTCCACATTCGTTTGATTTTCCACTGTTTGATTTTAATTAGAGTCATGATGGCCGTGGTTCAAAAAGGACGAATTAGCAAATTGTTCGGACAAATTGGCCATAATGCAACACTGCCGTAGTTAAACTTCTTAAAGTAGTGGTAGGGGAGCACAAAACTTAAATTGAGGCACACGCTGAGATGGGATTCTTTTAAAAAAATTTATATAATTTTTTTTTCATGAAGATGGCGACGGTAAATACGGTGAACTACATAATCACACCCCAAACCCCTGAGATAACAAATGGTGGGAATCCCTACACGCTGGTCAGTCTTAACGTTTGAGGTACATGTAGGCCCCAATCCCTCCCCCGGGCTTGTCACGTGAATACGGTTAATACATGTGAATGCATGAGGGCTGGAGCCTAATCAAATGGCTTTTTTCACATTAAGTTTTACCCCAATCCCATTATATATACTTTCTTATGCATGTATACTTTCTTATGCATGTATTATCACATACAATCAGTGGCGTAAATGGTAATTGAATAGGATACAATCCAAAAAATGGGAAAGGGATAGGTGCATGCTTAGGCTAAAGTTAAAAAGTGTGGACAATTTAACTTGGAAATCAATAATTTAAAGCAAAATGAGTTGTATCTGTAAGGATTCTATTTTACTGTAAAATTGTGTTATCATGATTTTTATCCAGTAAGTGTAAAAATATATGAGATGAAAATTTTCTGTACAACGGAGTATAAAAAATTCAATAAGGAGATCAATGTTTAGTACAGGCCGACGATAATGCAATTATGCGCCAAATTAGAGCCTATTAAAGTTTAGTCAACGCAGATCTAGATATCCAAAGTTTATATACCTTTCTTTATAGCAAATAACATTTTTAGAACAGAAATTTCTGTTATTAAAATTAACAGGAGAATGTTGTCAAACAACATTTATCATAAAGACGAGAATCTCGTTTAGGATCCCAAAAGTGTTAGGAGGGACACAAACATAATTTTGTCCCACCCTGCTTTTGAAATTGAGAATGAGACACGAGCAGGCGCGTAGAATCGTTTATGAAAGGGGGGAGATCATGGTCAGCCAAAAAGGAGTGGGGGTTGCTGGACCAAAAAGAATTTTAGCATGTAAAAAGAAGGAAAAGGGGAATTCGTCCGAACAAATAGCTGATTCGTCCGAACGAATTTCTATTTCGTCCGAAAAAATTGGTAATTCGTCCGAATGAATTACTAATTTGTCTGAACAAAATGCTAATTCGTCCAAACAAATGGCTAATTCGTCAAAACGAAATTCTATTTCGTCCGAACAAATCGTTATTCGTCTGAACAAATTACTGATTTGTCCAAAAATTTGCCAATTTATACGAATAATATATTTCTTTTATTTGGCCTTTTTCTGCCGCAGTATATAGTGGCTTACAGAATTCATGAAAAAACCATTAGGAATAAATGTTGTTTAAATATATATTGTGAGTGAAGAAAAGATTTTATGCATCAAATGTAAAACGTCATTGAAGTCGTTCTTTGAACACTGATTTTGACTACAGATTACTCATATTACCCGATCGAGATAGAGGACTCACGACGGGTGTGATCAGTCAATAGGGGATGCTTACTCACAATGGTAACTGATTCCACCTCTGGTATATCTAGGGGTCTTAGTTTCCCCAATGCCTTAAATTTCTATTTTGATTTGATTTTGTTATTTTATTTCATTGACTAATGTTCGTTATATTCACTAATATATTTATATTCAATTCGACTTTTAGATATATTGATGACGTTTTGTCTATTAACAATGATAGCTTTCATTCATATGTCGATTTCATATATCCCTGTGAGCTCGAAATAAAGGACACCACAGAGTCGTCCACTTCCTCTTCACACTTAGATATTTTATTGAAAGTAGACATTAACGGCAAACTCAACTGTATGACAAACGGGATGATTTCAGCTTTTCCATCGTCAACTTCCCATATTTATGTAGCAATATTCCATTATCACCTGCATATGGTGTTTATATATCTCTGATTCGATATGCAAGAGCTTGTTCTGGGTATAGTGAGTTTTTAAATCGAGGTAAGCTACTGACAAACAAGTTGATGGTACAGGGATTTCAACAGTCTCGATTGAAGTCAGCATTTCGCAAATACTTCTCATTACCAGCTCATTAGAGTTATCGCTCTTTGATGACTCTTGTGCGTCATTGGTAAGAAAATGCTCAAGTCTCGCGAGCAAGTGCGAGATTACTGGGACATAAACGAAACGGTCATAACACTCCTCCACCCCCCCCCCTTTTAAGAGTTAAAATACATGGTGTATTTTTAAATAAAATAACCATTGGTCAAACTGCATTTTTCAAATATTCTAACACAATCGTATTAAAAATGTTACATGTTTTTAAACACCACCACACCTATTTTAAAAATTCTAAACAATGATGTTCTCTGTCCTAAATCCATCAATATTTTGTAATTTTCAAAATAGCTTAAATGCAGTTTGGAAACGCATTAGTTGTGTTAATTAGTGTTATAAACGTCTTAAAAAATGCAGTTTGGCATATATATAACTTTTTCTAAAATATGGAAATTGAGGGGGGGGGGGGGTGCGTGTTCGTGTACAATTACCAAGTCCATGCCATATGAACCTGTCCTAATTGTATGATAAAATAGAATGTCTTCATAGTCTGACAGAATAACTTTAAAAACATATTAATCACATTAATTACAAGAAAAGTTCTTGTGTTGGATGTGCATATAGGTTTTTCCCTTCACAGTTCTTGCGATTGATGCTTTATATCGGTCAGCTTTGGCAGATTTAGTACCTGCACTCCCTCACATAGTTTAATAAGTTCGTCTGTTTTCTTGTAAGAATAATCAATTCCTAAATGACTTTAGAATTTTAATCAGTGTTGTGGTTTGCAGTCGGTTATATATAATATGTATCTGATACCATAATTTATATTATGTATGCCTAAGTAATGATTACGTATGCTGTCCCGGTAGCACGACTTTACGCGCCTTTAATTTGAAGAGTTCCACTAATGGAAGTGATAAGTATTCTATGGTCCTTATAACGATCTAGTTCGTCAATACAACCTCGCATTGGGTCACATACTGTCTGACGTGTTTCATACCATTTGTTAAGCCGTTCTTGGCAAACTGATTTGACTGCGGATAACTCCGTTTACCTGATCAGGATATGGGGCTCACGGCGGGTGTGACCGGTCAACAGGGGATTGTTACTCCTCCTAGGCACCTGATCCCACCTCTGGTGTGTCCAGGGGTCCGTGTTTGCCCAACTATCTATTTTGTATTGCTTGTAGGAGTTATAAGATTGGTCTCTGTTCGTTATCTTCACCTTGCATCATGAAATACCCTATACCATACCTGTTTCTATTGTATTATATTTAAGATAATTCATGACATATTCTAGTTTATTAAATGAATAAAGAATGTTATTGTAACAAGATATTTCCTTTTATTGTCATTTCTGATAGATATTCACATTTTCAGATGAAATCTGCAACAAGAGCATTAACTCGCTGTTATATTACCAGGGTACATGCAATACATGTACGTAACGTTATTGGGCCGACTGGACACTGGGTATGTGGAGGGCCAGATAAAGCACAATATGAGACATTGAAATCAATGATAATAATCCTAATTTCAGTTATGCAATATATTGTTTGATACTATCATTCATGACATCCAACGTTATCTATTTAATTGTGTAATCAAGTGCAAAGCACGGAACTTCCAAAGTGTTACAAAATCGATTTGTATTTAATCTATATTTTATTTCCGTTGTTCATCTTCCGAAATTCTGAATAATTGAATATTTTATTAAAATAAGTTGAAATTTGCTGATACACCAGATTAGTTGGAACAAACCCAATGATAATGGATGCAGAAATCATGACTCTGCGCATGATAATAAAGATAAAAGCTTGTGTTGACGGTGTTTAGATATACTTAGATAACACTGTATTAGTTAAAAAAAAATTCAGTCAATATCTAAATACATAAAGTATAAACTTCACGTCTGTTAATATGGACACTGCAAAGGTTAGTTTACATATTAAATTCTTTTCATATACGGTATTGCATTAAAGTTATTATCAAAAGTATCGTTGTTGTAAGAGAACTCTTTATATGACCAAATAGAGGTGCATGCAAGGCAATGTAATCTGTAAATGTGTGTTAAGCTTGGACGTTGTGTCAAACTTTGTCAAAACAGTTCATGCATTTTAAATGTCCAATAATTATTTCCTTTTCAAGAAAGGGGATTCTGAAGAAAAACACTCATTTACAGAATATCTATTCACTAATATTGAATCAATACCATCGTTTCATTCTGTGTGCCAACCAGGATCTACCATACATTTTCTGATATACTTTCACTGAAATTGCTGGCGTTTTTATGGAATCGGTGTTTTGGTCTTTTTGCGATTCATCTGAATTTGAGAATATGGTATAGTTACATTAGACTGATAATAACCCTTATCATAATGGAGATGATATTTTTACTAACTTTCAGGTTTCCTCTTGAAAGCTTAGAAAACTGAACAAGTGACGATAACGAATGATGATCAACTTCATAAATATACTATTGACCGAACACAGTATTAAAAGAATGATCTTACGATTAAAAGAAACAAACAACTTTCGACTTAATGACCATTCGTATTTGCATATTAGAACATTTTAAGAACCATAGAGTTGACAAACTTCGTACTCAAATGAGACTTTTGAATCTCCTGTATCATCAACTTATTTGTCATTAGCTTCGCTCGATTTGAAACTTGATCATACTCAGAACAAGCTGTTACGTATCGAATGAGTTGAGAGATATTAACACCAAATCCAGGTGATGATGGAATATTGCTGCATAAAGACGGGGAAGCATGTATGTCATAAAGTTGAGTTTTTAGTTTGTCGTTAATATTAATTTGAAATAAAATATATAAGCATGAAGTACATGTGGAAGACTGTGCAGTGCCTTTTATATCGAGTTCACGGGGATATATCAAATCGACATATGAATGAAAGTAGTATTGTTGATAGATTAAACGTTGTCGATATATCTGAACGTCAAGTTGAAGGCCACAGGAAGATAATTTTTCTTCTGATGAAGAAGATTGTGATTGAAGTATGTCACATAAGAATATAAGAACAAGACAGCTAACAAAGGAGCACAATTCGTGCTCATGGGTATTCGAACCGATTTTTTGAAAATCTTATCTTCAAATACTACGAAGATATTGTTTATGACGAACATCATATTTTTTAATTCAACTACAGGGTATTTATGGGTGGGATCAGAATGATGTCTTACAAAGTAATTTTTTGGATGACTGAACACTAGATACGAATATTTCCTTTTTGCATTTTTTGTTGTTGTTGCTTCAACTGTCAAAAGGTCTACTTTTCAATTATCGGGAATAATAGTCGTGTAAAGTGTTGAAAAGTCATATGTTTTGATGTTGTTAATTTGAGAAGTTTTGCGAATTTAAATTTACCAATACTTTTTGAGACATTGTTTTAAAATACACGTTTGATTTACAACTCTTCTGGTATATGTTGTGGCACAGAACAGTTGAATTTTTTCCTTCATAGCTGTCAATATTTTGGTGAGGAGCAAAGATACAGGCTTGGTAGAACATTTACTTAATGCATCAAGTGTACTTATCTTTGTAAGAGTTTTTGTGAAGTTTGGGAATCCTTTTTAGGTATGGTAAATCATATTCATCCATATCATTAAAGGATAAATTAAATGTTTCTAAACTGAAGCATGATCTTGCTGAAATTCATATTTTGAAAGGGACGTTGGAGCATAAGTACGATTACCGAAGTGGAATTAATGCCAATTTTGTTTAAAATAAAGTTGTAATAATGAGCATTACGAACAAACACAAGGATGTTATTGTACAAGCTTTGTCAGCTGGAACAAAAGCCTATTCATTAGGTAACCTATATAATTCTTTTATTACTTCTGGTTTATTAAACACAGAATTATATATAGTAGATACTTCTGTTTTGATGTGTCTAATACTAGATTTAGATTTTCCTGTTATACTTAAAATCTGTTCTGAGAAGGTATCAAGCTCTTCTTTTTCATATTTAGCCCATCGTCTAGCAAACTCTTTGGCAGAATCCATGACAGAGATGAAGTTCTATCGCCAATTGAAAAACTGGGGATGAGAAAGGAAAATCATCCATCAACCGCGGTAGTTTAATAAACTTTTGATTGACAACATCCATAATCATAAGAGTTCAGTCTATATTCGTGTGTGGAAAAATCCCAGTAGAGACTAGATTTGGCATCTTCAAATAAGGCATCGAAAACTCTCAATGGAATAGAGTAAAGTTTGGTAGATATATGATATGAACATAATTGTTTGTTAACGTAAGGTAAAGGTGAGTCAAGTGTTTCATCTCAATTTTTAGACCGTTCTGTTTACTAATTTTGACTATGGATTACTCCGTTTACCTGATCAAGTATAAAGCTCACAGCCTGTGTAACCCGCCAATAATGGATGCTTACTCCTCTTAAACACTTGATCCCACCTCTGGCGTAGGAAGGGATTCATGTTTGCCCTAATGGTAATTTTGTGTTTTTATGAAAATTATGATTCTGTTCGCATTCTTCATTTTTTTTCAAAAACACGAAATTGTACGCACTATAGCTACTGCTTTTATTTATAATGATGAATTCCGTATATTCTTCCTTGTAACAAAGGGAACATTTACTCATCCATACCTTCACCCAGTTAGTAGAAGAGCATGTGTCACGTGTGGTTTTCCTATATAGCTAGTAAGGTAACTTATTCTACCCATATTCATTAAAACTGATTTTATGTTTGAATTATCACCGACACATTTTTAAATGAAAAACACCTGATCAAAATCTGCCAAAAGATTGTTTTACATACACAGCAATACG
Source organism: Ostrea edulis (assembly GCF_947568905.1). Taxonomy (NCBI): domain Eukaryota; kingdom Metazoa; phylum Mollusca; class Bivalvia; order Ostreida; family Ostreidae; genus Ostrea; species Ostrea edulis. Next base: position 69,281,923 of record NC_079166.1, on the reverse strand, counting down.
AAAATTCATGAATTCATTTTAGAATGATAATTTGCTATATGTATGTAATTTTCGAAGTAAATAGTTCTATAACAACTGGTTCTCTTAAACTATCAAATTAGCCCATGGGTCTGAATTACTAGTGTGTAAAACTTATACGGTACCAATTTTATGCACCAGATGCGCATTTCGACAAATAATGTCTCTTCAGTGATGCTCAACCGAAATGTTTGAAATCCGAAATAAAAATGAAGTTTTAGAACTATTATAGGGAAAAACAGTGTGCCCAAAAAGTGGAGTCAAATTCGTCTAAAGACAAGGGGTATGTGTGAGGGAGATACTCCTTAATTTGGAAATGAATTTCTAAATTTTATAACAGCAATTAAATATACATCCGTAATTTCAAAGTAGTAACGAAGTATTTAGCTACTAGGCTGTAGAGACCCTCGAGGACTAACAGTCCACCAGCAGAGGCATCGACCCAGGGGTCATAATGTAAAACTTATACGGTACCAATTTTGATGCACGGGATGCGCATTTCGACAAATACTGTCTCTTCAGTGATCCTCCCACATGATGGATTAAATATCGGCAAAATTACACTCGAAGTAAAACGGTGAATACCATCATGTACTCTGTGCAGTGTTGATGAGTTTGATCATTTTTCTCTTATTTTCACATCTTCATGATTGAAAGTGAATATTGTTCACAGATAGAATGTCACTGACATATCTATATTATTAGTTTAAGGCCATAAAAAGACATATTTTCTCCTCATGAAAAAGGCGATTGAAAAAAATCAACCTAAAAGAACACAAAGCAGGTCAACTAATAAAGGAAGAAAACCTGTGTCCATGAGAATTCTAGCAGACGGATTGATGGTTTCAGGCATTTTCTGTGCAAGCCTAACTCTTGCGCTTAGACCTTTAACTATCCTATCTCGGTCCGCATTTAAAAAACACTATCGTATAATACTCTCTTATGATTAGCTATAAAACATAAGTTAATTCCACCCGAGGACTGCAAAAAAGCGGTAAAACCCAGGACTTTGCTTAGGGTTTACCTGTTTTTGCAACCTCGCGGGTGGAATTACCTTAATATTTCATGACTACTCATAAAAGAGAATTTTCTCTCATATTTCTTATTAAGTTTTGGTTTTCCCATATTGAAATTTTCAAATTGATTGAATTATCGTTATACATAAAAAATGACCCCAGAATCGGATTCTACGACCTTAATTTCGGCAACTATGTTGCTAACAGAATATCAACCGATTAATGATTGGGTGAATATTATTAGAATGATTCTTCTTTGAGTAAAATCACCTAGAGTTGTTAACATGCCTGCATACACACAGAACAGTTCTTGTTTTACTGATCTATTCATTATATATTTCAATAAACAGTGATAAACTTTATCACCAATACTTTAAGTATAGTATATATAAAACCTACACGTAATGAAAATGAGACTTTAGTCCTATAAATCAACATAGGGATGACGCGTGACGTCATTTGTCCTACATCTAGAGGAAGTCTTTCGGTGCAGCTCGAAGTCATTTGATCTTCTATTAAGTCCCATGCAGTCAAAATCGCACGTTTCATTTCAAAGGAGCATTGTTATTGATATTAAATACAGTGTGTAAACAGAGATTCAAAGCGGTTTTTGTTAATAAACATAGACATGGATTTTACTTTTGTTTCCAAATTGCCAAACCTACAAGGACTCAAGTCTCATATACATTGAGGAAACATATGGAAGTTGCAAGATATAGATAGCATAGCTTGCGATATGCCATAAAATTGGATATATTAGTATTAAGTTCATTGGGTGTATTGAATGAATCACATTATTTTGTTTTCTTAGAAGAAATTCCGTCAGTAATTTAAGATTACTAGCTGCTTTCACCATTGTGTTCTTATTTTCATTAGCTCTATAACATCATCTACGTTTAAAGGCCGAAATCTTGAAGATGCTGAACATCACGTTGTTATGACTGTTGCTTTTAAAATGTTCAAGCAGACGAATTAACTGTTCATCTCCATAACTACGTCACGTGATATGAAAGATAAACATATGTTTTATACTTTTTTTTCAGAGGATACCCCACCTCTGGTATATCCAGGGGTCTGTGTTTTCTCAACTCTCTATTTTGTATTGCTTACAAGAGTTATGAGATTGATCAATGTTCGTTATCTTCACCTTTCATCTGTATCTTACATGCATAAATGTTAGAAGTTTTGAATGCCAAAACTGAAGTCATACCACCCTGGTGGTATGAACAAATTGTGTGACTTTACCAGAATGAATAATGGCTAGCGATGTAATGAAAGGCGAAAATAACGAACAGTTATCAATCTCATAAATCCTATAAGCAATACAAAATATATAGTTGGACAAACACGTACCCATGGGCACACCAGGGGTGGGATCAGGTGCCTAGGGGGAATAAGGATCCCCTGTCGACAGATCACACCCCCACCGTGAGCCCTATATCCTGATCAGGTAAACGGTAATGTTTCACTGATATTCTTCATATGATCTTATCATTATTCTAAGTTATCTAGCTTTTATTCTTGTGTCAAGTTAGATATAGCTTTTTGCAGAACAGGTGGTTGAGATTGACAGAGAAAGGATATTGAGCGAAATAGAATAAAAATTTGTAAGCCAAATTGATGATTCATCTAAGTCATCAGATTCTGAGTACCTTTTAATGATCCTTTTTTTTAAAGGTTTTTACACCGACCTTTTCGGATAAGACCGAAAAAAAAAAAAAAAACGAAGACCCTGAGTCACAAGAGGTGTGACACAATATATATTCCTCCCTGCTCAAAGACCACAAGCAATTTTGCAGTCATTTACCTTTAATGGTGACGTTTCCATATGAATGAAAATTTTTCGAGTGGGACGTTAAACAATATAGAACCAATGTCACAATTTGTACATAGTCACTTATCTTATTTTGTCCCTAATTGTGCGCCATAACCTGTATGAGAGTGCAACTATATTTATAAAAAAAAACCTGTCAACGTTTTCATTCAAACTTGAATCTCTTACGTCAACTTACTGAACTTTGAACATGGAAAAAGAAATTCAGAAGTTAGCAGAAATTAGTGAGAAGTTAGGGTTATCAGGAGATTCATTTCTTGCATACTTGAATGAGAAAGAGAGAGCAGAGAGAAACTCTGAGGAAGAGAGATTAGAAAGGGAAGAGAGAGCTGCGGAAAGAGAGGCTAGAAAAAATGAAAAAGAGCTCACATTGCAAATGATGGAGAAAGAACAGGCGCCTAAGAAAGCAGAGAAAGAGAAGAGTTTAGTCTGGAAATATCTATGACAGAGTCTGAGAGTCAGTTGGCCATACTAGATAGACATATACAGTTAGAAAGGGTTAAGTCAGAGGCCTATGCAGTAGAACTTGGTACTAGACAGGAATCTAATACTTATCAGCTAGGCGTACTCAAGCGCAAAGTCGTGCGAAGTTACCAAAGCTACCCCATTTTGATGATAAGAAAGATGGCATAAATGCTTACCTTCAGAGGTTTGAAAGATTTGCTAACAATGCTAATTAGTTTAGAGATACTTGATCAATTAACTTGAGTGCTTTGTTAACTGTTACTTCTCTTGATGTTTATTCTAAGTTATCTCCTGCAGATGCATCAGACTATGATAAGCTTAAATTGTCTCTGTTGCAGAGGTTTAGGTTGTCTGAAGAGGGATTTCATGATACGTTTAGAGGTAGTAAACCCGAGAAAAGTGAGAATCCTCCTCAATATACTGCTCGTCTTGAAAATTATTTGCATAGATGGATGGAACTTCTGCTCAAACATTTGAAGGTTTGAAAGGTCTTATTTTACGTGAGCAATTTATTTCGAGCTGTAGTAAGTCATTAGCTACATTTTTGCGTGAACATCACCCCAAGAATGTTAAAAAAATGACGCGACTGCCAGAACATTTCATAGAAGCTCATGGTAGTGGGTCATTAACATACGAGAAAATTAGTCAAAAATCTAAAATCAGAGTTGAGAATCCGAATTTATCCGGTAATCAAAAAGGTGAATGCTCTGGTACAAGTAAGAGTGAAAGAAAATGTTATGAATGTGGACAGACTCAATAAATCGAGTAGGGGAGTTAAAGGCGCAGCTTTGGTCGAATGTAAGAAAAAGAATAATTTAATAAAGGGAGTAAAAACCCGAATAGAGATAGTGAAAGGGACAAGACATATAATAGGCAAGGTTCAAACCACGGTAATCATGTAGGTTCTTTGTGTATCCTTTCGGATAAACTGGGTGACGAGATAATCAGGTCATTTTTGCGTTGTGGTCACATTTTATTTGTCATTGGGGGTGCATGTCGTGTATGTCATAATATGCCGATCTCTAGTGGATAAGTTGGTTCAAACGCTGTCCAAGTGTTGCGAGATAGTGGATGCAGCGGGGTAGTTGTCAAACGTAGTTTAATTTCATCAGATCAGTTCACTGGTAAGTCTATGAAATGTGTTCTTATTGACGGCACTGTTAGAACGGTTCCAAAAGCATGCATTTCTGTGAACACACCTTATCTATCAGGTAAATTCACGGCACTATGCATGAACAATCCTGTTTACGATTTCATCATTGGAAATTTAGATGGTGCACGAGATGCTGAAAATCCTGATCCAAATTGGAAATCAAATCAGGTATATGATGTTGATGACAGATTCAGTTCAGCACGATTTGTCGAGAAGGTGTGCCCTTCAAACGAGAGCGCTTAAGCCATGTCTGTGGACCTGTGTTGTCACATAAATGACCTATGTGGTCATAGAACTGTCCTGTGTGATGGTACCGTTCTGTGTGTTAGTGGTGCCGTTTATTCGGTCTGAAAACCTGTGTGGTTATATAACTGTCCTGTGTGGTGGTGCTATTCTGGGTGTTGATGGTGATGTTTTTTCTGTGTGAAATCATGTGTGGAATGACAGTAAGTGTGTTTCTGCGATTATTTACTCAGTGTAAATATTCTGTATATATGCGCAATTACATGTATTCTTTTCGTTAATCTAATGTTGTTATAGAGTTAAGATGTATTTGTATATGTAGAAATCCCGACTATAACACGACCATGAACAATTATTATAGGTGATCTCTGATGTATACGCATTGAGGCGATTCACGTAATCCATGTACTGGTTCTGTCTGCTTATACTGCATGTGAGTGTTCCTGTACTACTAGCATTGCCAAACTCTACTTCACCTACATGTACCAGCTTATTATACCTGGATGAGTTATAATGCGAAATCTCTGAAATGCGTGTTACAACAATGGATACCAAGAGGTGACATAAACAACATGTGCAAGTATCCTTACCATGTGTGAGCATCGCATTGTGAACCAATGAACCATTGAACGTTCTATTTACCTGTATACTGGTCGAAGTTTTCATGAAATAGACTGTCTATCTTAAAGCAAAGTACATTGGCTTATTGTCATATGTTGTGTAATTTGAGTTTGTAAGTTTTGAGTGCTAGTGAGAGTGTAGAGTGTGAATGGTTTTGTTTGTATCCTTTCTGTGTGAATAAAGTTATTTCTCGTTTGTGTTTCTTTTTCACATGTCAATGTTCAGTTTGAGGAGTTTTTCCTATCTCGAGTCCAAATTGTGACAACCAATCAATCCGACCTCTTTTTAACTAGTTGAATCAATTCATACTTAATTTGGTTTGTTGTCAATTATCTATCATGTATGTCATTTTAGTGTCATAGTTGTAATTTATCTACGATATGTTTATGCGCTCTAGTTAGTACATTGTAATTGAATCAGTATTCGATTGATACACAAAACCAATGGAATAGAAACTAGTTTGCCGGGTATGCAAGAGTCAAATGTAAATGTTTTATATCGTACAGATGTTATGTAATTCTATTGGTAGTTCAACCTTAGGTTTCTGTCTATATGTCTTCTTAACCGGTTGTCAAGAGGTAGAGCGTTCGCCCCGCATATAAATGTCATGGATCCTCTGGGATGACCTTAAAAAAAAGATGAGGTAACATAAAGAACCCTCACTCTTCAAAGGCCGTAAGCGAAAAGCATACCGGTAGGCTTAACATTGAAGTCCTTTACCGGTCTTGGTTACATCTCCGTATGAACTATATATTCTCGAGAGGAATGTCAAACAATATACAATCAATCATCTTAGCAACCGTGCGATGAACAAATTTGCGCAAAATAAAAAAAAAAAAAACTGACTATGAAATTCTTGCCACACTAATACTTTCTATACATTGATTGAGAAAACAAATGAGGTATGATTGTTGTGCATAGGTTGAGAGTATAATACACAAGTCATCTCCAATTTCAAGTATTTAATGAACCACATTTATTGTTACTCAAGCTGTAGTATAAGAAAGATTGATGAGTAGATTTAACTTTTTTCAAATACATAATCAGTAAGACTTTTAAGGTTTGAAAGCTACAGTGCTTGGATGTATACATTCATCACATCAGCGACTCCTGGGCCTGAAGAAAGAAAGTAAATTTATTAAGGCTCTGTTGGTACATTGTGTGCTAAGATACATATTAAGACATGTTGGTACCGTCAAAACAAATTACACATACAAATGATATGGAGTTTAACTAAAATTAATTATGATATGAAAAGGCGAAGATAATGAAAGTTGATTAATTCTAAATATCCTATACATGTTTGCCCAACTCTTTAATTTGTATTCCTTAAAGGAGTTATGAGATTGCACACTGTTCGTTATATTCAACTTTCATATACCAAAGTTTTCTTCTCATAAAGACTGTAAATGTGTTGAATATTAGTAATATTTTGTGGCTTCAGTATCAGTCACTGATCCCTAATTTTTATTCATCTTGCAATTTATCCGAAACGTAAATTTGAATCATCAGCGAAGTAAATTCTTTTATGGGAGAGTAAATAGTACAATGTGAAGGGTGAAGATGACGAACAGTGATGGACTCTCCTTGAATTCACCAACCCATCAACAGTGTTTCCTCTTTGATACAGCCACAGAGTTAAATAGCTATACAATTTAATGACACCATTATATCTTAAAAATCACTTACTTTGATTCCAGTTTGCCACTTTTGAACTTTTACTATACAGCAACGCTGGGAAGTTTCCCTTTTTCGCCCATGAACATACTTCATTGGTCTTGTCTAAAACTACAAACCATCCAGAATCATTGGGGCACCCGCCATAACGCTGGTTGACAAAAAAGTGCCTTTTAACAGGATTTGTATCTCTGTCGTGTCTAAAAAAAAATAGCAATTGTGTTTATGAAACTTGAAGCGTATGAATGATGAAAGCAAACGACACATGTATGTCATAGAATCAATCTTTTTTAAATACAATATCAAGTACCCTTCAATAGAGAAGTAGTTAGTGTTGGCGGTTTTGAGATCGGACCAACTACTATGGAGAAGTCTTGATTTGCTAAACCAGTCTTTGTTGTTGCTTCCACTCCCATCAAATTCCAAGAAAGCTAATGTTTTCCCCTGTCCACCAAGTTCCACTCTGATCTGAAAATACACTCACTTAATTAAGTAATAGTGATCTTTTATGGATTAGGCAACGCTTAAACCGAAACATGAAACGCTGGAAAAATATTCTCTACATTGTACTTTCTCGTCTGATATGAAACTGACACGCAGCAGACATTTGAAAAGCCAAATGCTAAAAACATGAAACCTCTACAAATAACTTATTAGATTTGACATTTATATCCTTCTAATTCAACATGTAATCCTAAATTCTAGATGATATGAAGACAATTAAATATTTTAGACGTTCTTTTTTATCACAATGTACTAATTGTTTGCGGATTTTACGTCCTGTTCAAAATATTTCACTCACATTGAGATGTCATCAGTTGTAAGTAAAGTAGCACAAATTGAAAAGTGTTCTTAGCACTTACGACAGTAAAAGTGGGGGTTCAGAAATGTACCAACGCCAGTGGCGACACGGGGACACGGTTTTGAAAGTGAACAGTTTGGGAACTGTCAGTTTTGTTTGGGGAATGAACGCTCAAAAGTTTGAATGGAACGGTTCTCAGCAAGAGCAGAACGCTTTGTTCCATGAAAGGTTTGACCTCAATCTCGTGCATGTTGGACATGTGTAGTACGTTTTATTGATACAGAGACATTGGGGGTAAACGAAATTCCTTACCCGAATAAAACTTTAATTTGATTAAAATCATGAATACTTTAAAATGGAAGGAAGGGGAAGGAAAGTAAACACATACATTGTATACTTCACTTAAATTCCACATTGGGATATTTGCAAGCATGTACTGCATTCAATATAAAATAATAATAGCATTTACTCATTTGAAGTCTGATATGAATACGATTGTTACTCTTAGGTGGGAACATTCGAAACTGTTCGTACCGAGAACTGAACAGTAACGGAACGGTTTGGGGTGGTGTAACAGTACGCTTCAGGGTTTGAAGGAAACATCATAAAATATACCAAAACGTGTGTTTAATTATGAAGTAAATAGCACACCTTCTTAATACTGAATGACTCCCACTGATCTATAAGAGGACTTCGCAGATGTTTTGCATTATCCCTCCAGTGATCCAGCTTAAAACCCGGAGGAAGGCAGCCATTATTAGGAGTGCATTGTGATGGTGACTTTGTGTTCCAGGCATCAAGGACAGATTCACCATTACCTTGGACTGCATGAAATACTAATTGCCAACCTGGAAGAAATTGATGAAGACGGTATAAAAGATTCTAACTTTTGTATTTAATTATCTTGCGACATCCATTTTGTAAATTGAAAATCCATTCTTTTCACCACAGTGTAACGATAAGGTCATTTTGTTGCTATGAATCATTTTCAAACGTTTATTTTCCAGGAAATGAAATTCTAATTGATTAGGAGTGTGAAATCACCATGGGCATATATGTGAGACATATGCTTGCCAGGTAACTCAAATAACAGAAAGAATGACTAGTTGATTGATTGTATATTGTTTCACGTCTCCCTGTGACACGGTGCCTCAATTTTTACGGTCTCATCCGAACGACCGCCCCCATTTAGCCGCCTCTTATGATCAGCAAGGACTACTGAGGACCTATTCTAACTCGGACCTCCATGGGATAGAATGACGGAAGCGATGTGTATTGTCTTTACGAAAGAGCGCTTTATATCTTTAACGACAACAAGCGTCTTTTACGACTTTAACGACAGAACAATGTAATTTTATTGAATTGGTAGGCACACAAGAGTATTTCGCTACATTTTCAAAGGTCATATACATTTTTTCCTGAATTTGTGTTGAAAATGTAAAACAAATTCACTGCTGAAAAACGGGTAGAAAATTCATTAGACTCACTGCATCGAACGAATTTATTTCAGATTATATAATCTCAAACGTTTATGACCAGCGAGTTTTATTTTATTAGACTGGAAAGTATTCAAAATTTTGATTCCTGTGCAGAATGCAAGGTGAAGATAACAAACAGTGATATTATTCATAAGCGAACTCTATATGTATACTTATTAACGAGGGCTAAAAGATTGTTTCTCTACAGTATTGTATCTTTAAACAGTGTTATTTTCTATCATTATATATGCCAGTATATAATGAAAAAATGCAGGAAATTGTATACTGAAATTCGTGTGATTGAGAGTTTGTTATTTACAATTAAATCATATAAATGTATGTGAAAGACATTGTTACAGTTCCCACACACAACAGTTTCCATCGAGAAAAACCTTTGAAAAAACCTGATTATCCTGTTCATATTTCTCTGATATATTGGAAGACTTGGTATATGCCCTATATGGTGTATGAAAGGTGAAGACAACGAATAATGATCAATCTAATAACTCCTATAATCATAACTTACTATCTTCATGTCCATATCCGATATCTGTAGTCAAAACTGCAACCAGACCCAGCGAAATCAACACACAGGAAATACACTGCATATTGAAAATCTGACTGAACAAACACAAATTGATAAATATTGCATTGCATTACCATTGATCTCAGAACATAGCATACTAGCGACATTTGGCTTCAGAAAGTGATTGACCTTTAATATGGTAAAATTTGCTAACACACAAATCATTAAATTTAAGCCCCCAAAATCCCACATTAACATTATCCATTTTGAGATCATTGAGGAAAATACATAAGTAGAAAAGAAACCCTGAAACAACATTCATATATCATCTTAAATGACTCGAATATGAAACATAAAAAATCCCATCTTGAGATATAAGTGGTGTAAATATTCTAAAAAATGTATACTCGGAACCGGATAATTTCGTTGTTCAAAAATAAAATTATTACCTTGGGATATACAGAAATCCAGTAGTTTGTTGAAACTTAGCTCGATCTCTTTATATAGACACCACTGTTTGTTGACCCCGCCTTCCTGAAATATCCTTCCTATTTCCAAAAATCATCACATGGCGTCCTTGCGTACAACATTACAATAATTACTTTGATAAATCATTTGCAATAGTTACCATATTTTTCAAGTAACTAAATGTGACGTAATAGTACATTTCGAAATACTGTCACGTGAGTAATGAGCGTTAATGCTCGGTCAATCAAAAATAAGTTAATTCTAGTTGTTTATGTTTTAACATTATGCAATACCTTGTTTGTGACACTACTATAAACTACAGAATTTGTGTAAAAAATAATATGTTATTTTCCGATTTCCTTCAATACAACATATCGTGCACACAACGTTCAGTAAGAAATTTGCTAAAATAAAATAACATAATATAAAGATATGTTAATGTTAAAGAAAATCAAAAGCAATTGGTTCGTTCCATAGTATTCATAAGACTTGAAAAGCACACACTAAATGCGTTTATCTTAGTATGTATCTTTCATTTTTAGAATGTAAATTTGCTTGAAAATTCACCTTTTGAATTAATACGTAAGATAATTTTGTTAATCACCCCATGTCAACGTACATGATGTTTAGTAAAATATAAATTTTTCATGTTAAAGAGATTCAAACGAATTGGTTCGTTCAACACTATAAATGCATCGTAGAACATAAAAAGTATACACTTCGTGCATTTTTCGTACTATTTCTTTCGATTTAATAAAGTGTAAATATATTTGAAAATCCTCCTTTTCAATTTACTTGTATATGCATATTAATTTGGTTAATCACTTCCCATGCAAACGTATGGTGATGTTTTGTTTGTAAATACGATTATTTACGCATTTGATGACCTGATTTAATATGACAAGCCTTCTTCACGCTATGGTTGTCGTAAAATATAAATAAATATATATGCTGATTAATTATTTTCTTCATCCTTAAGATATTTGTGTCAGCAAACTTTATACTAGATAAACTGTGTTTCTTCTAAATAGATCCCATTAACACACATCATGACAACTTTGCTGAATAAAAAGTGAATTTAATATGTACATGCACTGGTTGCATGCTACTGGGAGATTTGGTTCCACAGATCGTGAGTTCAACCCAGAATAGGGGCTCAAGTGGGTATTCAAATAAAATAAAGTAATATTCTCTGTCCTTTATATCAAATATTTCTTCACTTAGGGAAGTTATGTATCAATAAAAGTGTATTGCTCTTTTCATGCTTTTCTGAGGCTCTGTACTGCCACCATAATTTGTATGGTGTAAAAGTCAAGGTCAGGTTTTATTAATTTTGGAAAAAATAAAATGACATTTGGATGTGGGGTTCTCGGCGGGTGTGGCCTGTCGACAGGGGCTGCTTGCTCCTCCCGGGCACCTGATCCCACTTCTGGTGTGTCCAGGGGTCCGTGTTTGCCCTACTATCTATTTTGTATTGTTTTTGAGAGTTATGAGATTGATCGCTGTTCGTTATCTTCACCTTACATCTTTCATTCAACATATAAATAACGAATATCTTATATCCTATCTTTTCAGTATCACCTGATTAATTTATGACAGATCCAACAAACACTATGCTATCTTTGAAAAATTGCGTTGGACTTAATCCTGATTCAGGCCTGTTGGCTTCAGATTAAACTCAACAGCAGGCAAATAATCTTGCCTATAGATATTATCAGATTATTTTCTATGTTCCTATTACAATGCTGAAAAAGGATACCAGTCTCAAATATACAATGATTTCAAAGATTTAAATCATCACAAATGGGAAGACGGTAAAGTCCACGAGAAGAAATTGTTGACATGTTGGGAGGAAAATTGCGTTTTGAATGATTTAATATGTTGTGTGCGTTGTAAAAGGATAATGAATTTGATTTCAGATTGCTGTGATATATCTCTGTGAATATTGATATTTCTAAATACGAACGTCAATTATATGTCTGAATTGTATTAAATTTTTCAATCTCTTCTGTGATATAACATTTTAAAATGAATATACACCTGGAATCGACTAACTTCTGATTATGTTTCTTACATGATCCATTATTGAGAAGAAACACAATTCATCTGGTGTAAGATTAATGACATCAATATCTGAAAGATGAAGACAATAATCAAAACGTTTCTTGCAAATAAATGTGTTTCTATGTTACATATACAGTATACCATAGTGTAAAGAGGGACTGTTATAAATCAGGTCAACGTAAGCGTAAACAATCGTATTTACAAACAAAAAAATATCATAAGTTGACATTGAAAGTGAACGTGATTAATATAATTGTTATGCCAATGAATTCGAGTGATGGTATTTTAGATATATTAAAAACTTTACAAAAATGAAAGACAGTAAGACAAAAGCACATAAAAATATAGTTTCCACGTTCTATGAATAGGGTAAAACGAACCAATTCGCTTGATTCTCTTTAACATGGAGTTTTCATATCCTGCTAAACATTAATATGCGTGTACTTTGACATTGGAAGTAATTAATAGAATTGTTATACATATACATTCAGACGATAGATTTCTAAGTACACTTACATTATATAATAATGAAAGACAAATGGTACGATAAAGGTACTGACTGTATGCTTTTCAAGTTTCAATACTATGGAGCGAACCAATTTGTTTGATTCTCTTTAAAATAAAATATTCATATTCTGCTACATGTATTTCATTCCAGCAAGTTCCTGACTGAACGTTGCGTGCAAGATACGTTGTAATAAAGAAAATCGGCGAACTTAGCAGATTTTTTTTTACACAAATCCTATAATTCATGCTAGTGTCACGAACAAGGTATTGCATAATATGAAACAATCAACAACTAGAGTTAACCTATTTTTGATCGACTAAGTATCATCCCTCATTACTCACGTGACAACATTTTGAAACGTACTATTATTTCACACGTAATTATTTTAAAATATGGTGACTATTGCAAAATTTTAAGTGAAGTAATTTTTGTAATTTGTATAGGCCGTTACAGATTGATTTTTGGAAATAGGAAGGATATTCCAGGAAGGCGGGGTCAATTTCGAATGATGTCTATATATATAGCACGAGCTATGTTTCTACAATCTACTGGATTTCCCTATGCACAAGGTAATGAATTTAGTTTTGAACTATCAATTATCTGGTCCTATACATATATTTTTAAAATATTTACACTACTTTGATATCAAGATGGGATTTTATTAGTTCATATTGAAATAATATAGGATGATATATGAAATGTCAATTAAGTGCTTCGTTTCGGCTTATTCATTCCTCCCAATTATCTCAAAATTGATAATGTTAATGTGTTTTTGGTATTATTTTAATGGTTGATGTGTTAGAAATTTGTAAGGTTTTAGAAGTCAATGAATTCTGAAGCCAAATGACGCTAGTGTGATTTGAGACCACTGGTAATGCAATGCAATATTCATCAATGCATTTTTATTTAGGCAGAAGTTAGATATGTCGTATATTTCTGGTGTGTTGATTTCGCTTGGCCTGGTAGCAGTTTTGACTACAAATATCGGATATGGACACGAAGATAGTAAGTTGTGATTATTTACAACATACAGTGTTTATACCAAATTATTCAATTCTATCACCGAAATGTGAACAGAACAATCAGGGTTTTTTTTTTCGATGGATATTGCTTTATGTGGGAAGTGTGACAATGACTTTCACATACATTTATATAATTTAATTGTCCATAACAAACCTTCAATCACACAACTTTCAACAGAGAATTTCCTGTATTTAGTCAAAATATACTAGAACATATAATCATGTGAAAATAACATTGGATGATATTGTCTAAAGATACATTACTGTAGCTAAAAAAATCCTTTAGTCGTCGATAATGGGTTAACCTTCAAAGCTCGCTTATGAATAATCTTCTACACAGGAATAAAAATTTTGCAACAATCTTTTGTTAGATGAACTTTCTTTGCATGTTTGTGGCATGTATTCACTTAATATTTGATAATTTCCCGTCGTAATAAATCCCGAAAAATGTTTGTCATAAACGTTTGCAATTATATGAATTTGAAATAAATTCGTTCAATGCAGTGAGTCTAGTGGATTTCCCATCCGTTGTTAGAAGTCAATTTGTTTACATTTCCATCACAAATTCAAAAAAATGAAGAAAAAGTATATATCACTTACGAATATAGCGAATAACATTGTAGCCTTTGAATTGAGGTCGCCGTAGCTCCATGCTATAGCCTTCGCTTCGTAATCTGCGGGTCGTGAATTGGAGCTTCGCGCCAGACCTAAGACATTTACAATAAGTAATAACTTCCTTGCCAAACACTCGGCATTTAGAAGTGAGAAACATGGGTCGGATATGAGCCTTAAAATGGGGGTCCTTTGTCGCGGCAGGCGTTGGCACGAACCCTTACTGCTACAGCCCTCAGTGCTAAGCTGAGTTCTAAACTTGTAGTATTTCACCCACAGCTGGTGATGTCTGAAGACGAATGAAAAATTATCAACGTGACGTAAAACAATCAATCAATAAATTAACCAATTGAATAAAATTGAAGTATTCTTTCATTTTCATAAAAAAAAATAAAAGATGTTTCACATTTTGTATCTGCTATTCATTATGTTATTTAAGTTATCTAGCATGCATATATGTCACATGTATGTTCATGATGATTTTTAACTCCTTATCGATCAAGATGTTTAATTCCTTGAAAATAAACATTTGCAAATCATTCATAGCAACAACAAAAATGATCATATCATTACACTATGGCGAGTTGAGTGGATTTTCAATTTGCAAAATGGACGAGATAATTAAGCACAATATATATATAATTTTCATACAACCTTAATCAATTTCTTTCAGATTGGCAATTAGTATTCCATGCAGTCAAAGGTAATGGTGAATCTGTCCTTGATGCCTGGAACACAAAGTCACCATCACAATGTACTCCTGACAATGGCTGTCTTCCTTCGGATTTTAAGCTGGATCACTGGAGGAATAATTCAAAACATCTGCGAAGTCCTCTTATAGATCAGTGGACGTCACTCAGTATTAAGAAGGTGTGGTATTTACTTCATTACTATTAAGATATCTTGTAATCATAACTACTCAGCAATGTAATGTAAAGATACGTGTTGTATATTCTAAACACACATTATTATATACTGTACAGTGTTTCCAACTAACCGTTCCATTCAAACGGTTTAACGTTCTGTTCCGAGATCAAAGCGTACCGTTCTTATCTAAACTATTTCGTTCCCTTAAATGGTTCGATCTCACGTGGTCATTCGGAACTATTACATCAGTTAGTCAATGTAGGTTAGCAGGGCTATTGGTCGAGATAGAAGAATAACACAATAATGATTCTTCATTCGGCACAGAATTTAAAAGTTGCACAAGGGTGGACATTCCATCGATTAATTCAGTTAAACTTTACAAATTACCAAATTCACCACTACAGGACAGAGTATATCTTTATTTTGGGGTAAACTGGAAATTAATTTTCACCAAAGATTTTGGAAGGAAACCATCTTACTGGCGAAGAATAATTGTTAAAATTGATTTTTCATTACTAGAAATAAGAAATGAATAAATTACTGTTCATCGAAAAAAAAAATCTTGTAGTGTTTTTGAACCAAGAAGCAAAATTTCACCTCAGAGACTTTAAATTAATGTGTACGGAATGAGTACAATTACGTATACCATCAACCGATATGATAATTTACCGGGACGATTGAAACAATGTGAGCATTCTATTATCGAATTCAAACGTACAATAAATAATATTTACAAGGAAAGTGGTTATTATTAACGATTTTCAAATGACAAATCTTTATCATTATCCATTGTTAAATTACATCTTCGTTATCTTCACCTTCCATGTACATGTATTGGTCTATTTAAGATGATCTACATGTAAATACAGTTTACCTATGGTAAAAATGTCAAATGGTGTAATGCCCCTTTTCATATACACTGTAATGTACATCTGAATTGTCATCAGTCATTGTTTGAATGTTTACAAGAAACATATGTACACAATGAATCCCCCTTTCAAAAATAGCATTTGATTTAAGCAATCGAAAATTATTATAGTACTTTTGAGATATGGGTGACAATGCTATTGATATCGTGGCAAGCTACTGACAAACAAGCTGTTTAAACCCCTGTACCGTTGATGGTACAGAGGTTTCAACAGTCTCAATTGAAGTCAGCATTTCGCAAATTCTATAGTCGTTATAACGATCTAGTTCATTAATGCAACCTATCATTGGTTCAAATGCTGTCTGACATGTTTCATACCGATTGTTAGGCCGTTCTTGGCACACTCATTTTGACTACGGATAACTCCATTTACCTTATCAGGATATAGGGCTCACGGCGGGTGTGACCAGTCAACAGGGGGTGCTTACTCCTGTTAGACACCTGATCCCACGTCTGGTGTGTCCATGATTCCGTGTTTGCCCAACTATCTACTTTTTATTGCTTATAGGAGTTATGAAATTGACCACTGCTCGTTACCTTCACCTTTCATATCGGATCTGAAACTACCTAATGCGATTATTTTCTATTGATTACATTAAATGGATGCAAATATCCCCATGTGAAATTGAAGACGCGTATAACTGTATGTATTAATTTACGTTCATTCACTTTCCTTCTATTTCAAATACTTATAATTCTAATTAGACAAAACTTGTATTTAGACAAGGAATTTCTTTTACCCGCAATGTCTCCGTATGAATAAAAAGTGCCAAACGTGTCCAAAAAATGTAGACTTTGAAATCGAGGGTAAACCATTTGTTCCCATCTTGACCTTGAGAACCACTCCGTTCAAACCGCTGAGTGTTCATTTCTCAAGCAAAACCGTTCGTTGCCAAACCGTTCAGCGTTACTTAATTGTTCCACTGGTGTAGTAGTCCGCTTCAGGGTTTATAGTACATTTACGGATGCGGTATCTCAGTGGTAGAGTGTTCACTTCGTAATCGAGATATATTGAGTTCCAGCACCGCTTGTGCCATGTCCACGTAAAACTTAAGACGTTAACATAGGTAGGGATTGCTCCTTCGCCAAACACTCGGCATTTAAAAGTGAAAATCACAGGGTTTTCGGATATGATCTCATAAAAAGGGTCCCCATGTTGCGGCAGGCGTTGGCACGTTACAAATCCCTTAATGTCGTAAGCACCAAAAATAAAATTGTGGTACTTCACTTATGACTGTTGACATCTCAATATTAATGAAACATTTTCAACGGGGCGAAAAACAAACAAACTCGTACATTGAACGTTCTTAAATGTGATGATAAAGAAGGTTAGACTAAAATCTTTTATATTCTTCATATACTCTAGAATTAAGGATCACATTTGGAAGTAGAGGGATATCAATATCAAATCTGGTATTTGCAAGTTATTTATAAAGGTTTGATGATTTTAGAGCTTGTTTTTTCAAATGTGTGTAGCGTGTCGGTTTCATATCAGACGAGAAAGTGTAATGTAGTGTTTATTTCTCCAGTATTTCATATTTTGATTGAAGTGTTGCTCAATCCATAGAAAGTCAATCCTACTTAAGTAATTGAGTGTATTTTCAGATCAGAGTGGATCTTGGTGGACAGGGGAAAACACTAGCTTTCTTGGAATTTGATGGGAGTGGAAGCAACAACAAGGACTGGTTTAGCAAGTCCAGACTTCTCCATAGTAGTTGGTCCGATCTCAAGACCGCCAACACTAACTACTTCTCTATTGAAGGGTACTTGATATTATATTATAAAATATTGATTATATGGCATATCATAAGTGAATTAATGTGTTTTTATCATTCACACAATATTACTTTTATTATTTCTTTCTTAGACACGACAGAGATACTAATCCTGTCAAAAGGCACTTCTTCGTTAACCAACGTTATGCGGGATGCCCCAATGATTCTGGGTGGTTTGTAGTTTTAGACAAGACCAATGAAGTGTGTTCATGGGCAAGAAAGGGAAACTTCCCAGCCTTTTTGTACAGCAAAGGTTCTAAAGTTGCAAACTGGAATCACAGTAAGTGATTTTTAGGATAGCATGGTTTCATTAAATTTCGTTGAATACTGCAATTTGTGGTTGTACCCTTAATATAGATTAGTGAATTCCTGGACGAGTTAATCGTACTATGTGTTCTTCTATACGATTTGACTTTGTTGATGATTCGAATTTTCGTTTCTGGTTAGTTGCAATATGAACGAAAATTGGTGAGAAAAATGACAATGAAGCCGCATAATATGACCAATAATCAAGAAATGCAGTCATTATTAGGACATAAATATGTTTTAATTGATTATTTGGTATATGAAAGGTGAATATAACAAACAGTGATGAATCTCATAAACCCTATAAGGGATGCAAAATAAAGAGTTTGGCAAACACGTAAAGTATTTTTGAAATGTTCATTGTCGCCTCTTCTTCATATCATAATTTAATTATATTCCAACCCGACATCATTTGTATTTCTAATTGTTTTGACGGCACCAATATGACCTAATATGAATCTTCACAAACAGTGGGACAGTAGAACCTTAATACACTTGTTTTCTTTTTTTCAGGTCCAGGAGTCGCCGATGTGATGAATGTATATATTCAAGCACTGTAGATTTCATGGTCTAAACCTTGAAAGTCTTACTGATTATGTATTTGTAAAGTTGTGTCTATTCATCAACCCTTCTTATACGTCAGTTAATTATGAATTACAATACATGTGGTTCATTAAATACTTGAAATTGCAGGTGACCTGTCAATCATAATTTTAATGTACACTTAACATTTATGCCTCATTTGTTATCGCTATAATCGTATAGTAGTGCTGTCAAAGTTAAGTGAAAAGTCGGTTAACCGTGGTACAAAGACGTTAAGTTCGGTTCGGTTCGTATATTCCGGATTTCGGTTCCGTTTTGTTTACATTTTACATATCCCATTTCGTTTGATACACGCCCCATGATTGGTTCGATATTTTTGTCAATGATATTCTAACAAAAGAAAGTCCAAGTGTAATAGTAAAACAAACCATGGTGACATGTGTAAAGAAATCGCAAAGGTGGGGATGCTTTAATTTTCTACGAAAGTGGGAGACAAAAGTTTTTAACAAAGATCTCACAATCTGCAAAATATTCAAGTGCGAGTTTAAGTATGCAACAGCATCGTAATAGCTCAATGGCAGTGCATTCGCTTCACTACCGGGATATCGTGCCTTCGAAAAACACTCAAACCTGAGATATAAGCATAGGTGGCGATTACTCCTTTGCCAAACGATCCGTATTTAAAAGGGAGAATCAAAGGTCTTGCAGATATGATCTTAAAAACAGAGGCCCCATGTCGCGACAAGAGTTGGTACGTTTAATGACCTTTACTACTACGATTGTAAGTGCCATGCATATGTTGTAATTTACAGTAACACACTTAGAGCTTATAGTTGATTAAAAAACTCTTAAAAGCTAATATTGCCTGTTGCTTTCTTTATAATGTCGTGTAAATAAATATTTCTTATAATTATTTGATATAATGCACTAAACATTGATGTTTGCATTTTTACAGAGAAACAATTACTTCAGGGTCCACGATATTCATTAAGTTAATTTATTTCATCACTCAAAATAAAACCGAACAGACCCCCCCCCCCCCGAAAACCAAGGTTTTGTTTCCTGAACCGAACGAAGCCGAAAAATATCTTAACCGTGCCTGACCTATCGTATAGGGTGTATTGGCGTGCCAAAAATTTCATAGGCATAGCAATCAATTTCTTATATTTTGTCTTGTTAGGAAAATCATACAAAGATAGTAAGGTATAAGCTTAGGGTAGCGATTTTGGCAAGTTTCTTTTGCACGGTCAACAGGGGGTGCTTACTCCTCCTAGACACCTGATCCCACCTCTGGTGTGTCCAGGGGTCCGTGTTTGCCTTACTACCTATTCTGTATTGCTTATAGGAGTTATGAGATTGATCACTGTTCGTTATCTTCACCTTGCATATAGATTTGTATTAAATGAAATATATTGATATTCAGTATCCTTGACTCAGACCACTGGTCAGTCAAACGTAGAGTTGAACTAAGAATAGTATCACACACCACCTGAACGATTGAAAACATTAACATCTGAATCTCGCATACACTAGTTTTTATTCAATTGGAATATTTTTACATTTATTAATAGAACGCATACATATATCTTCAATAAATTGCAACTAGGAGACTAAAATGACGTAAATGGTGGGAACTTTGAGAACAAACCAAA
This sequence comes from Ostrea edulis, assembly GCF_947568905.1. Lineage (NCBI taxonomy): Eukaryota > Metazoa > Mollusca > Bivalvia > Ostreida > Ostreidae > Ostrea > Ostrea edulis. The sequence goes on along the minus strand of NC_079166.1, from coordinate 69,261,345 downwards.
ATAAGTATAAATTCTTCCAACTAATTAAAACGAGGTCGGAGTAATTGATTCTAAATTGTTTAACGTCCCACTCGAGAATGTTTCACTCATATGGAGACATCACCAGTGTCGATGACGGTCTGCAACGTTTGGACACTTACGGCGTTTCAGCAGGGTGGACATTTTATTGTGCCTCATATGTTGTGACGCGGCGCCTCGGTATTTGCGATCTCATCCGAAGAGGTCGATGTAAAATCTTTAAACGACGAACCCTTAAAGGACACATCTCATGTTTTCAAAGTATACAACATTACATGCATTTCGTCTTCTTTATGCTTATAGTAATTGATTCTAATAGTTCGTTCGCCGAAATTTTGCGATAATTAACCACAATACAGACTTAAATCTAAGCCCCGATTTCAAAAAGTCTAGTTAATTAGGTAGGTAGTCACGTGGTACAGTGACGTCACAGGCGCCCTTCGGATTGTGAAAGTACTGCGAGATACTATTAAAAACTCAACTTTTAGAGGCCTAATTTATTTACCATGGACAACATTTAAATCGATGTTGACAAATATTCCGAGTTTTATATGTTTTCGCCACCAGTGCGCACATATAACGATGTAAATACCCAAATATAGCGAGTATTTAAAGCGTGTATGAAATCGGCAATATTGTGAGTAAATAATGTTTATATGGGTCACTGTCTACAAACTGTTTGGTGGTGTTATTCCTTTATACATCTGTAATAGGCGCTGTTTTTCTAAAATAAACAGTGCAATCATTATTAATTTTTGGATTAGACAAATTATTATACGTTTAATTGTTGACAACTAGGCCCTATGTCAAGCTACTGTCAGTGTCACGGGTGCATATCGGAAAGGAAGAAAAAGATAACACACACAAATCAATAAGAATAATCAAATTTAAAGTGGTAATCACATTATTTTATTTTGATAAAGCAATCTTATTACTATTTTTTGTAAATCTACCAGTTGGTAGAAGTTACATTGTATCGTCGATATATGTTGTTACAAGGTGAAGGTCAGTTGATCCGAGTACTAGTGTGTATTTAATTTGAAGAGGAAAACAGAATGTATGCTATAGGCCTACCAGTGCTTATAGCTTCGATATATCCATTTTCTCGCAGTTTATCAGGGTCTCTGTCCAAGCGTTTTTTGAAAAGGTGACTGTGAGTGTGTTTTTAAGGTAAAGCTCTTGCTCCAACAAAAAAATTATCCACGTCTTTTTTCTCGTACCATCCTTCGAAAAATTGAAAAATACTCAGTCTAAATCCTTTCTACCGACAACTTAGTACACCCGAGCACGGCACAAAACATCTTAATGCATTATTATTTACAAGCCGTTAACGTGATAATTGGTTTTTTCTCGATTAAATCTGATATGTTTATGAAATGGCTAATAAATGTTTTCAAACCCGAGGGCGCATATGACGTCACACATAATGGCGCGTAAACTAGCGAAAGAAAATTTGCATATGGCAAGATTTGAATCGCTTTCAAACTCGAAAACTACGCAAAATATTTCATTTAAAACACATTTAAAGTAGTTTTAGGCATAAAAAGAATTAATTTGCTGAAAAAATAAAAAAAAGTTTAGAAACATGCGATGTGTCCTTTAAACAGTACCCCAAAAACCTGGCTCTACCCAATGACCGAGATGATTCGTCAATTTGACCGACAATGTTTGTTCATTTCTTTCAATACATTTTCTATGTGAAAGTTGAAGATAACAGACAGCGATCCATCCCATACATGTAATTCCTATAAGCAATACAAAATAGAGAGTTGGGCAAACATGGACCACTGGACATTCCAGAAGTGGGATCAGGTACCTAGGTCAATCTGTCTGTCAATCCCAACCACCTGTTCTGCAAAAAGAACCATTTAACTTGACACAAACAGAAAAGCTAGATAACTTAGAATAAAGATACGACCATATAAAGAACACGACTGAAACATCAAATTAAAATCATTCATTTTAGGAATCTAATTAAAATTAGATGTTAGATCCGCGAGTACGCGACACTTTAAGAAAGTAGGGTGTTGATGCGTGCTTATCTATCTATCTATCCATCTATATGTTGCATTGAATTCTACCAAACCCCAAAGCCTAAAAGTGTTGGATGCACAAAGTGGATTGCTATTTAAATTGTATTTCTGTATTATTGAATTGTTTCGGTCTCAGCGATTTCGACCTCTTTGTACATTGTCCTGGAGAGTTTTGTAGAACTTGGCAGAGAAGTTGCTAGGATCAGACTGTAACTTTTATAAAAGCATTCGTCCGAGAGTTGTCAATGAACCGCTTTGAAGTACTCACCCGTGTCCATAACAACACCAGCAGAACCTTTGTATGACTCTGTAACATTTTTGTCCCAGATTTTCATTGTTTGTATCAATATTTCTGTTTTGTTGAACTTATCGTCATTTAAATTGGTTCTGAAAGGATAACGTCAATTTATTCTTCAACCGTATCAATGTAAGCCTCAAGAACTGCGCATGCTCTATATGTCTGTATAGAGAGTGTGCAATGGTTTGTATTTGTCCTACACTTAATTAGGTATTTTTTATTGGACTTATTAGATTGATCGCTGTTAGTTACTTTCACCCTTTCAACCATTCAAAGAAAATATGACGAAAAAGATGATGAACACAATGGTTTTTGATATGCATTTATTCGGTAAGGCATAACATGGTTGAGCATACATCACAACATTCAGGATGTTTCATAGATTGCTCAAGAACTCCACACTGTTACGTTTGCAGGATGTAAATATTCATGACTTCAGCGAGTCCGGGGCCTGAAGAAGGAAACAAAATCATAAACATGCTATATAATAGAATCACAAAGCAGTACTGCTATTTTCTGAATGAAAAAAAAAATAGCAAATTTGTGACAAAATGAGTTTCATCCAATTCTTCAAGACATTTCCATAGAAGAACTTCTTTAAAAATATTCATGTTTTCCTTGTCAACAAAACTTCCTATCACAGTGGTTTTTTTTTTATTCTTTGCCACATTAAGGTTAACGATTCTTCGTATCATGCTATTCGGTATGACCAAATAGTAAAATTCCTTTACAATTTAAAACTGTTCATCACGGAAGGTAATGTTCTATTTATTCTGGTCATAGCAATTACATCATTGCAAATGAAATATATCAAGCAATGTACAAATCAGAAATGCAATCAAGCAATGCAATTATTCCGTATACGTACTTGCTCTGATATATGATAAATGACCGTTGAATAAAACGAACAGTGACCAGTCTCATAACTCCGAGAAACAATACAAAATAGAGATTGGGAAACAGATTCTCGGACACACCAGAAGCGGGATCAGATTCCTAGGAGGAGCAATCATCCCCTGTCGACCGGTCACACCCGCCGTGTGTCGCTGATATATATATATATATATGTATATATATATATATATATATATATATATATATATATATATATAAATTTGTATGTTTGTATGCTTATATGTTTGTGTTGAATACGGATTATATGCAACCATTGCATAACTTACATTGGTTCCATTTAGCAGCCTTTGAGTCCATGCTAAACAAAAATAGTGGGGTTTTCTCGCTCCTCGTCCAGAAACAACCATCTGGTCTGTCTATAACAACAAACCACCCCACAGCATTCAGGCATGATGTATACCTTTTGTTGGCAAAAAAATGTCTTTTGATGGGACGTCTCCCATCTCTGTCGTGTCTACAAACACAGATTGATAATGCTAATTGTCCGAACCAAGGAATAAAGATGCTGGGGATATAAAGATGCTGGGGATATTATGTATGCATTGTTTGATGATATTCTGTAATATTTTAATGTTATTATGATGATCTTTAAAATCGTCTTTAAAACTTAGTACCCTTTAATTGAAAAAAAATTGGATCTCGAGGACTTGAGATCGGACCAACTACTTTCAAGAAGTCTGGATTTGCTAAACCAGTTTAGCATGTTGCTTCCACTCCCATCAAATTCTAAGAACGCTAATGTTTTCCCCTTTCCACCAAGTACAACCCGTATCTGAAAATACAATTCGATTGATATATCATAATTTATTGGGAAGATATATAGATTGCCTATCAATTAACACACTTGGTTTATGTAACATGGACTGTTAAAACACATTCTGTAAGAAACCCTTTTTCTTGTTTGATTTAGGAAAACAGTAATTTAAATTGGATTAAAAAAATTGCGAGTGCAAATGCAAAATTTAAAGGCATTAAAACGTGATCAATGACTTTAATATATCTCTCGATACAACTATTATATATATATATATATATATATATATATATATATATATATAATTCAATAAAAAAATCATGAAAATATACAGTTCCAAAATATATTTAAATCACTAGCGCTTTCTGGATTTTAACATCCATCCTCAGGTGAATACAAATTTTAAATAATTTATTTAAAAATTTAAAAATTAAAAAAAGAAATTAAAAATTAAAAAAAAAAAATTTAAAAATTTAATAATTTATTTAAAATTTGTATTCACCTGAGGATGGATGTTAAAATCCAGAAAGCGCTAGTGATTTAAATATATTTTGGAACTGTATATTTTCCTGATTTTTTTATTGAATTATTTTGACTGTGTGATATCAACTCTTTCTATTTGGATTATATATATATATATACATATATAGTTTGTAAAAAAAAGAATTCGGTATTTGATACAGTAAATACATCCAATAATAAAAGTCAAGAAACACAAAACTCGAATAACATTTCACTGTTAGCGCTTTCGGCTTTAAGGTAGTACTCTACATCGTCATAATGGCTGACTTCCTTTAAAAACATGGATAAAAAAATCGATATCAGCAATATTTGACTTTTCCTTTTCCATTTAAATACCTAGCCGAGTAGTACAGTAGGTTATAATTCCGACTGCTGACCTGCAGGTCACAGGTTCGAGTTCAGCAGGGTTTTTTAATTTTTTAAGATTACCTTCTACTAAAACTGTATTTTTTTTGACAAATTCAAGTAAATTTGAAAATTTTCAACTTCAAAGTATTGTTGAACATATCTTCCACTTTTCATCTACGTCAAATTTCTCTGGTGTAGCATACCTCCTTAATGCCTCTTCAGACAGTTTTGTCTGAAGAGGCATTAAAGCCGAAAGCGGTAACAGTGAAATGTTATTCGAGTTTTGTGTTTCTTGACTTTTATTATTGGATATATATATATATATATATATATATATATATATATATATATATACATACATACATACATATATATATATATATATATATTAAACTTATACGGTACCAATTTTGATGCACCATATGCGCATTTCAACAAATAATGTCTCATCAGTGATGCTCAACCGAAATCTTTTAAATCCGAAATAACAATGAAGTTTTAGAGCTATTATAGGGAAAAAATGTGCCAAAAAAAAAGTGGAATCAAATTCGTTTAAGGATAAGAGATATGCGTGAGGGAGATAATCCTTAAATTTTGGAATGGATTTCTAAATTTTATAACAGCAATTAAATTTACATCCGTATTTTAAAGCTAGTAACGAAGTACTTAGCTACTGGGCTGTAGTGACCCTCGGGGACTAACAGTCCAGCAGCAGAGGCCTCGACCCAGGGGTCATAATGTTAAACTTATATACGGTACCAATTGTGATGCACCAGATGAACATTTCGACAAATAATGTATCTTCAGTTATGCTCAACCGAAATCTTTGAAATCCGAAATAACAATGAAGTTTTAGAGCTATATATATATATATATATATATATATATATATATATATATATATATATAAGTCATTAAACTGGCCATCGACACGAACAACCGGATTGTCAAATTTTTGGGACAACCCGTCCCTTCTTCATTACAAACGAAAAGAATTACATAATGTGGCCAATATTACCTGAAAATAATAACAAAAACTACATATAAATACATCTAGCACAACAACTACACTAATCTACAAATTTATTTACAACGCAGACTATATGTTTTTCAGTTTTTAGGCTTGCCAATGAATGTTCAAGCATATGTGTGACATAGAACCTTCTGTACCTGTTATGCAAATGGATGTTTTTTGTTTATCTGATAAAAACAATTAAACCTCGAGAGAACGACAGAAGTGGTCGACGGATGACATGTAGTACACGGGAATAATAGGAAATTAGTGAGGAGAGTTCAGGGACTCGATTAAGGAGGGGACAGGACAAAGGTACCCAGGGGTAGACAGAAAATTATTTTACACATTAGTAAATCAGAGTAATAGTGATACTGGAAAAGTCAGAAATACAAGTTCGAAAAATTCACGTGAGATAGCAGGTATTTGTTAGCTTGCAGTTTGATATATTTAAATTATGACTTACCGGAATAGTTTGTACACAACAAATATTTCCGATTATACTAAAATAGTCAGTTAAAGAACAACACACCTTTTGGATTCTGAGTGAATCCCACTGGTCGAGAAGGGGACTCCGCAGATGTTTCATTTTATCCCTCCAGAAATTCAACTTAAAACCAGGTGGAATACAACCATTATCGGTTGTGCAAACCGATGGTGACTTCGCATTCCAGGCGTCACGAACATCTTTCCCATTACCTTTAACTGCGTGAAATACTAATTTCCAATCTAAAACAAATTGATGAAGGTGAGAAAATTTAAACTTGTTACATAAATTAATTCATGGGATTGCATGGCTAGGTTGATATCAATAGATACTTACTATCTTCGCGCCGTCTTCCGAATCCTTCTGTAGTCAACGCAGCAACTAGACAAAGATACAACAGCGCGCCAGAAGCACGGGACATTGTTAATATCTAAATAAAGAAAAACACAATAATGCATCAATATCTAAATAAAGAAAAACACAACAATGTATCAACGTGCCAGAAGCACGGGGCATTGTCAATATCTAAATAAAGAAAAACACAATAATGCATCAATATCTAAATAAAGAAAAACACAACAATGTATCAATATCTAAATAAAGAAAAACACAATAATGCATCAACGTGCCAGAAGCACGGGGCATTGTCAATATCTAAATAAAGAAAAACACAACAATGCATCAATATCTAAATAAAGAAAAACACAACAATGCATCAATATCTAAATAAAGAAAAACACAACAATGTATTAACGTGCCAGAAGCACGGGGCATTGTCAATATCTAAATAAAGAAAAAAAAACACAACAATGTATCAATATCCAAGGTGTTTCAAATGTTTGTTAAATAAAAAATGTACAGCTGTACTTTCAAATCTCATTACTTTATCAGTACTCTCGAGATACACATACATGTACAGGAGTCGCTGGATTTCGAAAACCCAAACCATGCATTTCAACAGTGAATGGAAGACATTTTAGCAGACTTATTGAACAAATATGTTTTATAGCAATAATTCAGCACACCCTATAAAGTAACTACATACCATGCCCTTTCAATATAAATTGTATGTATACATTTGTGGTAATTGATTACTATATAAACATACCCAAACAAAACAGCTTTAATGTCGAACGAACTGTTTAGCATGTTGAAAAGTCCCCCGGGCTTCAGGGTGTTTGACAACATGACCACCTCTTTTCATACATATTTCAGTAAAGTTTTAAAATGCTGATAGTTATCAATTTCATTCAAATACAGTTACAATTGTATCGACACGACTCTGAAATAATACATCACCTTTTGCTTTCAGAAAAACCATTGGCTTGAAGAAGCTTTAATCGATATATTTATATAGATAGAAACGCATAATGACTCCGCCCTCTATGGATACCTGCTTATTCTACAACATCATGTCATTATGTTTTAAATTACACAATTACAAAGCTTTGTTTTTTACAATTAAAATCGAATTTTACCAAAAGTTGAAAATTGTAACCACATTTCATTTCATTAGATTTTGAAGGTTATGCATTTCAAAACCAGCTTCATTTGGGGTAAAAGGTCGTCCACGCTTTAATCATATAAGAACATGTTAAATTATCGTTACATATTTAAGAGGACAAAACGGACGCGAATTATGCGATTTAACTTTCACGTGTATAATCAGGCCAAATTATGTGTTGGGGTTATAATGTTTTTATAAAACCAATAAGTTTATGTTATATGATTTTTATCAGTCTTTTTTAAAGCAAGCCCTTCGCAAATTGTATGGCCGTTATTAAAGGCCACGCAAAAGCAAACTGTACAGGCGTTTCTGCGGAATCAATGTTTCTGTTTCTGCGGAATTTCCGAATTGCCGTGAATGTATTCTTTTAAAAAAATTCCTCAAATTTATGTAAATTGTACTCAATTTGGGATTGATGTTAGTGTTGGCACTAAACTTCGGGAATTAATACAAAAATGTAATAAGCATGATAAATTGTCACTTTGAACAGCGTTTGTTTCGCGTTCAATTTATTCTATTATTTGTGAAAATGCGCATCTGGTGCATCAAAATTGGTACCATATAAGTTTTACATTTAGTACTTTATATCTATAAGAAATACGAAAAGAACATGCAGTGTTTAATGGATGGAAAACTATTTTTGCGATTTACACCACTAGTTATACATTCAGATGATCTTGGGGTGCGCGGGTCATGCTTCATTTATGCACGTAAACTGCATAATTTTTAAAATCTGTCTTACACAGAGAGAGGGAGCTACTAACTCTTAAAAAACTATTTTGGTTGTTTACATGAAAATATTTTGTATCATAACAACATGACAAGCATGCGCTTCCGAATGACGCCATTGCATGACTGTTATAAATAGATCATGTAGGTACCTTAATAGAAAATGTAAAAGTAGCACATTATCCCAAGATTTAAATATTTGTCTAACTGGGGATAGTGACGGTAAAACACCTATAGTATATCAGAATTACTGATAGAATCCTACCACTTTCAATAAAAAATAATTATTGAACATTTAAACACGAAGCCCATGTTTTACATTTTGCACTGATGCTATGCAGTTTTCTTTAAAGGTTTTGTTAACAGACGATTCTATCAGTAATTGCCGTGTACATTAGTTTATGACCTTTCAAACGGTGTATAAAAAGTCTCTAAAAGTATACGGCCTAATGTGCTACTTTTGCAGTTTTATTTCAGTGTGTGACAGAGGAAAATCGGATCGACATGCTAAATGGAATGTTTTCTCCGTCAACAAAATTGTCAATGAATGATATCAACATACCTTCTTAATATAAATAAATTATCAGCGTTTCACATATATATTCCATATATCCCATTTCATATCTTTCAAATACTCTACATTTTGTCGATATTTGAATGACACACATCAACAAATTCCTTGCATGTGTCAACGTCACTCGATGTATAGTCATGACGTCATCAGTTTACTTTCATATCGATCAGACAGAAATTACACAACAGCAATATAGCATTTCGAATTTCGTTAGATCTTAGTAGCTGCATGGTTTATTTTATGTATAAATAAAACTTAAATAAAAAATAAGATCGGAATTTAATATATACTTAGTGATATACTTATTTCAATTATGACGTCACACTGTTTCGCGGTTTTATCCCAGTGAAAAATTCCTAACCTGCCTTAACGTACCCGCGTGAGAAGGGGAACTGATTCAAGACAAGTGAAATCCCATAACATATCTACATTTAGATGTATTTACATGCGTATATTGGTTTTCAAATCGTTATCATTCTGTGTAAAATCGTTTATAACAACTTATTATGATTATTATTTTTTCGCTGTATCGATGCAGTTTGTCAATACAACTTGTCATTTTGTCATTTAATCAAATGTTGTCTCACGTATTTGATATTAGAATAGTTATTACCCCGTTCTTAGAAAAATGATTCTGACTACGGATTACTTCGTATACGTGATCAAGATATTGGCCTCATGACGAGTATGGCCATTCGAAAGTTGATGAGCATTCCTACTAGATACATGTACACTATCCCACGTCCGTTATATCCAGGAGTCCATGTTTCCCATTTTTGTATTCTTTATAAAAGGTGAAGGTAAAGAACAGTGTTCAATCTCATAACTCCTATAAGCAATACAAAATAGATAGTTGAGCTAAAACGGACCCCTGGACACACCAGAGGTGGGGTCAGGTGCCTTGGGAGAGTAAGCATCCCCTGTCGACCGGTGAAACCCGCCGTGAGCCCTATATCCTGATCAGGTAAACGGAGTTATCCGTAGTCAATATCAATGTGCCAAGAACTGCCTAACAATCGGTATGAAACACGTCAAACAGCATTTGACCCAATGATAGGTTGTATTGACGAACTAGATTGTTAAAATGACCATATGATTTGTGAAATGTTGACTTCAATCGATACTGTTCGTTGTCTTATCTTTTTCATCTATTACAATACTGCAATTTCAAATGACTTCACAATTAAAGCTTCGTGTTTGAAGGGATGTACAGAATGTACATCAGCAGTGTGGTCCAATAAAACAAATAAAGAGGATTTCCTTCATGTTCTACGGACTGATATCTTTCACGCTTGAGTCAGGTTCTTTTCTTATCAATACCTAATTTACAAATACATTTTATTACTTGGATGGTCGAAAACTGTCTTACGTGTTTCATACTAATTATTAAACCGTTCTTTGCATACTGATTTTAACTATGAAATATTCTGTTTACTCATGAATATATAAGGATCAATACGGATGTGACCGGTTGCCACGGACTGTATACTCCTCCTAGACACCGGATCCTACGTCTGCTACGCCCAGTAGTCCGTATTTGACTTTGTGGTTTTTTTTTATTCTTTGTGATATAAATGATTTATGAAATTGATCTCTGTCCGTTATCGGAATATGTTCATTGAATAAAAAGGATAACATCATCAGTACAAGTAAGTATTTTTAATACGATACCAATGACTTTTAGATTTTACTTTAAATAATAAAAGCGCATCTTCTCAGCAGGATACTTTTTGGTCAGCAATGCTCGTAAAACATGAATAGTGTACACTAATGTGCACGTTTCCTTCTTTTTTAAAAACAAAACAATACGTCACGGTAAACATTTTAACGTTAACTAAAATTAAAGTTGTATTTAACATGACTATTCATATAGATATTTTTGTACCAAGTATTTGCACTATATTCTAGTTTCTTGATATACGCTTAAACTGATTGTACGATCTAACACCTAATGTGGTGTATCTGCATTTAAAAAGGTCAATAATGTTGCTAGGGAGGGTGCAGACAAATGCATTCGAATTTGATATTTAATTGGTCCCGGAGGAAAGAAATGTCTGGTTTTATATTGCTTACAATTTGGAAATTGATTCATAGTGATGTGAATTTCATAGATTTAAAAGAAAACTATAAAAAAGCGGGAACAGTTTTTCTTTACATTTTCCCTAACCAATCTACTTCATGCTTATAGCAAGTATCAGAAGATGAAGGTTCGCAGTTAAAATATATGTGATTTAAGGACTTCATTTCAGAAATGCAAGCAAGTCGAATATATTCTTAATTTCATTAAAAAGGATACATATACATGAAAGTACCAAGTAACGCTAGATTCTCTTTATCTGATTTTAATTGAATAAATTGATTGCAAATAAACCTCATGATAAATATCAACACCATACCGTGTCCTCGTATCTTGATCGCAGTTAACAACAATATTTCTTATGTCCTTTGATCAATTCACTTACTCTACACTTATTCAGCGAATTTATCATGACTGTTTTCAAGTGCGTGTTACTTCGAATTAATTACCCCTTTGAAATTCATAAGTATGATGATATGGTTTTGTTGCAAGGACAATCCCATCTGTGAATAAAATGTTAAAATTGTACATATGTTATTTGAGAGATGTAACTATTTTTGATAATTACAAGATCAAAGAAAGAAAATTGCTGATTTTACATACACGTAAACACGTTAATTTAAATAGATGAATATATACCGGTATCAAACTATGAAAATAATACATCACTACAACTGCATCATAATAGGTTTACGGTACTACTGTTGGGATGAGTGTAGCCAGTGTATGTTTGTATGGATATATATTATCCTTAAGAGGCACGTAAAATCAGAAAAGTCTGAAGTTATTCGGACGTGTACGGGCAACTGTCAAAAAATTTCAGAAACATCTTGTATCACACATTTAGAAATTTGATCCGCCTATCCATTTAACGCAGGAAATATAATAACGAAATTGATGTAAACAGTGCAGCATTATGGCATCGTATTTAGTTTTACTGTTTCCAACAATACAGCGTACGAGGGGTAAAAAAATATCTAAATCTTAAATATGTATCTGATTCAGAACAAAATAAAATTCAGTAATTTAGGTATTATTATTATTCTTCCTAGGCACTTGATCTCATATCTGGTATAGCCAGAGGTCAGGTTTCGCCCAACTTTGTATTTTGGATTGCTTATAGGAGTTATACGAGTCTATGGTCATCATCACGATCCGGTTTGGCAATACCGACCCAGTTTTTGCTGACCATATAGACAGTTACATTTTGTGCAAAAGATGCATTGGCGGAACTTTGTAGATGCCACCTTAATTTTTACATGTTCTTGGGTCTACATCAAGGGAAGATCACCCTGCCATTGTTTTTTACTACTGTGTGTAAATATGTTACCCGGTGATCCCCAATTTTTTATGTGCTTTAACATGATTTTATACTTATACATTCTTATGTAGTATTGTTTATCTTAATTTCTATGGAAATCCAAATGCCTGTCATAGCATGTGCTCAATAAGTCGGATTGTGTTTGTCGGGGATCTCCCTATTAGTAATGTAGTTGATTTGTAGTGGTTTAGTAAGTTCGTCATTAATAAATGACATTTTTTCATCCAAACTGATGCAGTTGTTTTCAAAGGTAAACATTAACAAAGCTACAGGTCTAAAATGGAACTGGAAAGAATAAGCTTAGTAGTTATATGCAATATTGGGAAATCAAAAGATAAATGGAGGTCATAATGTCTTTTTTTAGCAGAAACCATTGAATAGTTTGGGTTTTTCAAAATACATTGGTTGAATTTACTTGTACCCGAAAGTGTTTTTCTTTAATTTGACGTCATGAAGATTTATATTTTCAGCGTAGTCATGCAATGATCGAAAAAGAGCACTGATATTTCTGTCACACATATCATCAATATTCATTTATCATTGAATTATGAAACGATTGGGATATGTGTTTTCATATTGCATATATTTTCAATCTGGAAATAGAAAATTTAGTCGATAGTGAAATAGTTCGCGTTTTAAGATCAAAGCCTATAGGAGTTTGACGTCACCTGAATATTTAAACGTACGTATTTAAACAGTACGTAATTCCATTATGCTATCTACATGTTGAAAAAGCATAAATTCCCCATTCTTGAACCCTAGTTACTGGAAACATCTTGGTACGAGTTGTACATATGCGTTTTAACATCTAACTTGCAAAAAAGAAAACGAGGGTAAGCGATGCAGCCACATGTTTGGATTTATAGCTAATTTCCTCTTTTACGTGTGTGAAATTATAGCTCACTGCAACCGCCATAAGTTTGATTTACATCAACATCTAATAAAAGCGATTGATCTCAAGAACGAGTAAGTGCCAGTTAGACAGTTGTTACTAACAATGAGTTTACTGGATGAAACCTCTGGGCATGTGATTACTGGTGGTGTTAATATACATGTAGTTCAAAAGGTCCTATATTCAGATAAACCCTGTCTTTCAATTGGCGCAAAAACGTCGTCTCTATTGTGAAGTCTGTCAAATGTTATACCAGACAACGGACTCAATGAAAAAAGAACTTGATACCTTGTCGGAATGGGTAATGAGCATAAAAATAACGTTAAAACTACAAATTAAACACATCAAAACAAAATCATGTATCATCTATCTTTCCTTCTGTTTTTAGTCAACCAGATGCCATAAAAGAATCAGACTACATAAGGAATATGTTTTGGTTCTAACTGACAAAGCTTGTAACTAGATTGTCTTTGTTCATAAGGCTCATTATTACAATTCCACATATTTCAGCTTATTTGTGAATAGGTGTCGTTTATCTAAGTGCCCCCTTTCACTTCTATGGGTAATTTTGCATTGAAGTAGATTAGTGTTATTGTGTCATTTCATTATTGTATATATTGTTTAATCTAAGGCAGCTCATAGTAAAAACTTTACGACGAGCAGTTCCGACGCAGATCATAGTCGGTTGAATATTCACACGGAATCATTGGTGATGTACAATGTTGGGGATCAGGGCATGACAACTGGGTCTTGGTACAAAGTTGGGTAAAGTTCATATCAAAGTGCATTTGAATTACTTCCAATAAATCATGGGTACTTCAAGCTATTGGAATTAGAATATATTGATGAATCAATCTACACCTAGACAAGTGCTTGCCCATGATATGGAATACTCAATTTCTGGTTCAATTTTCGAAAAGTCTTCAATGTTTCTCCAGTGAGAAGTTACAGAAAAGCTATGCTTTAGGTAAGATAGAGCACTATTTGGACGGTTTCTATTTTTCGGGGGAGGGGTTGTCTGCAATCGAAGGCATCATTTCAGGATTATGGGTTCCATTAGCAAGAGACAAACTTGGGTTCAAGATACCCGTTAAGTGTTTATGGGATTAGAAGTAATCACTGCATAAGACTATCGAGATTCCCAAAACAAATTCCAGTATTTGAAAAATGTTTGGTCTAGTTATGCTAGTAGTTGGATGTTGAAGCAACATATACATGTATGTACAAAACAGGGTTACTTTAGGGGTCTGACAAAGACAGTTATTATCTGGCCCCGGTCACGCGAACAAATTGTTCACTTAATGCTTACCTCTCACTTATAGTTGTGCTTAATCTACAGTTAGATGCTATGTAGTGGCTATTGGGTGTGAGGAGGTGTTGATACAACCAACAGATTCAAAGCTCTGGGATGTTTTGAACTTCTGGAGTCTAGGATGGATACTAGTTTGCCACTTTCGAAAATAAAATATACCTTTAATGTTTACATGAGTAATAAGTACTATATATCACATTTTCCATAGCACAAAGTTAAAATACAATAGCTTTTACTTTAATCTTTTTAAGGGATGGGTGTTTGTATATTGTTTACGTCTTTCTCGAGAAGTTTTCACTCATTGCCGATGAAGGGCTGTGGAACTTTGGTCTATTGGTGAGGCCTTCAAAATTTGGCATATATTCGGCGCTTGCTGCCTTTGAACAGGGATGAATATCGTGCCATAGCTGCTGTAAAATGGGGCCTTAGTTTCTGCGATCTCATTTGTAAGTCTGTCCAATTTAGTCACTTTTATGACAAACAAAGGCAACTGAGGACTTATTCTAACCTGGAAGGGTTGGATAATTCGCTTTATCGACAGACAACAACCAGTGCACCATTCTCGGAGTAGTTGATGTGAGCAAACGGCAACATAAATCATTGTGCATCTAGCCTAGTGTCAAAACTGATCAATCAATTGGGAAGGGAGTCACGTGGTTCTAATTTGTCATGGCTCGTTCATTTGCCCTGTTATGGCTAATTTCAAGCAAGTGGGACCAAGTTTTAACGGACCCTTGTTTTGTCATTTTGGAGGAATTCCGCTTGCAAAATATCATTTGTTAGCAGTTTGGGATGGCTGATTGCCGCTAAAAGCATAGATAACATGTATTACAAGCTGATAAAATCAAGAGCTGAAAGATGTTGGTCTACTGCATTTCAAGCTTATATTAGGTCGCCGTTTATGCGAACATCTTTATGTTCATTATCTACTTGAGCCAAGGTTTATGGAAGGATTGAAAATAAATATTAAAGGCAAACTAACAACTCAACTCTATCACAAATGGGACGATTTCAGCTTTTCCATCTCCAACTTCCAATATGTATGTAGGAATATTCAATCATCACCTGTATATCGAGTTTATATCTCTCAACTGATTCGATACACAAGAGCTTGTTCTGCGCATGGTCAGTTGTTTAATCTAAGCAAGCTACTGACAAACAAGTATATGGTACAGGGGATGCAACGGTGTCGTTTAAAGTCAGCATTTTGTAAATGCAGCAACAATCTATAATCCTGATAAATATCTGGTTTGCCAATACAACCTATATTTGAGTCAAATGCTGTCTGGCGTGTTTCATACTGATTGTAAGATCATTCTTGGAACACTGATTTTGACTACGGATATATCCGTTTACCTGATCAAGATATAGGGCTCACGGCGAGTGTGATCGGTCGAAAGTTGATTCTCATTCCTCTTAGGTACATATACTCGATCCCACGTCCGGTATATCCAAGAGTCCATGTTTGCCAATTTTGTATTCTTTATAGAAACTATGAAATTGATCATTGTTCGTTGTCTTATCCTTTCCATATCTTACATAATTGTAAGTAACGAATTACTTCAAAAATAAGGCTTCGTTTTTGAGGGGATGTTCAGAATGTACATCACTCGTGTGGTCCAATAAAACAAATTAAAATGATTTCCTTTAACTTCTGCAGACGGATATTGTTCACGCTTGAGTCAAGTTCTTTTCTTATCAATACTTAATTTGCAAACATATTCTATCACTGGTTAGGTCGAATGCTGTCCTACGTGCTTCATACTAATTATTAAACCGTTCTTTGCATACTGATTTTAACTATGGAATATTCTGTTTACTCATGAATATATAAGGATCATGGCGGGTGTGACCGGTTGTCATGGACTGTATATTCCTCCTAGACACCGGATCCTACGTCTGCGACGTCCAGTAATCCGTATTTGAATTTGTCTTATTTTTAAATTCTTTATAATATAAATGATTTACGAAATTAATCTATGTTCGTTATCAGAATATGTTCGTTGCATAAAAAGGATAACATCGTCAGTACAAGTAAGTATTTTTAACACGATAGCAACGGCTTTTATATTTTACTTTAAAAAGTAAAAGAGCATCTTCTCACCAGGGTGTTTTTTAGTGCAGTGGCAAAAAGGTCAAATTCTAGGATGACCCCCAACCTAAGGTAGAACAACGTACAACCTATTTGATTTGATGCAGAATTTTATCTACATTATGGAAATGATGGTTGTAGTCTAATAAAATGTGTTTGATTTAGCCTAAATTTGGATTTTTTGTCACAAAGTCACACTATTTTTGTGGGAAAAAAAATAGTGAGTACATTTTGTCTAATTATGACTGACGTTATGCAGGAAATGAAACAAAAATGGTACTAAACCACGTAGCCTGACCTATGACTTTTATATGACAATACTGTGTAGTTTTTTTTTGGATAATGAAAGAAATATATACTTAAATTGTCCAAAACGTCTTCATTTTTCGTTCCGAGTACACTCATTTCGTGCGTCTGACAGATCGATTCATCATACTAAACATCAAAATTTGTCTCATTGACTTCTCTCTCGACTGGTATATAGTTTGTATGTGTGGCATAATCCATTAGGTTGCAAGACTGCAAAATGCCCCCCCCCCCCCATTTGAGAAATTGTTAAAAATGTGTGCAACTGTATAGAATGGCAATTATATCGAAGATAAAGTGGTTAATCATGCAAAACAATGCAAATTTATCATAAATAAGCTGCATAAGAGTCTAGATAAAATGTTTAGTGCTGTTCTATAAAACTATGGCACATCTACTAAGTCATTAGGTACATTCGCTCCGTAGTTACATGAAATTAAGGAGCTGTTGGATTTTTATTTCGTAGTTATTTTGATATGCTAAAAGCCACACCCCAGAAAACCATTTACCAGTTCAAGCCAGATAGCAACAAGTATAGAATTGCTAATTTGTGTCTTTTTAATAGCAATGATTCAGTATAATAAAATATCCCACAATATTTATACCAACAACTTCAGTTATGTTAAAACAAAGTGCATTGTACATTTGGGTATTTAGTAATTGTTAATGCTTGTGACATTAAAATATACTGAATAATTCATTAAAATCACAAGTAAACTTAAGTACCTAACACTGTTGAAGTACCGTATCTACTTTGTCATCAATGTGACATGTAAAATAACTGTACTTCACATATACATGCAACTCTCTTACATGATATACGTACATGTATATGCTCATACAATCTTTTCAATAAGTTTAGTGATTCAGTGATTGTTAACTCTACAAGTTTACAATAACTTATGTCATATATGCTATAAGTCCACCATTAGTACAAAGTAAAAGAGATACAGTGAATGATAAGTTGTGAATGTAAATCAATGTACATTTTCAAGTTAAGATCGTCATTGATACTCAGTTAAAATTATCATCACTGTCAGAGTCAGTAACAGCCTTAAAATGTTCTGGTAGTCTCCATGGCATGCACAAAACCCAGTGCAGTGAAGGTGGTCCAGCAGACAGTGACACTTATTGGAGTGCTGACAGTCACGGTCTGTACAGTATATATGAGTGAGATCGTGGACTTCCACTGGTGCCGATTCTTTGGTATAATTTACTGGTTCAAGCTGACCATCTGATAAATACCACCCGTTGCCAACAGGAGTATCTGGGATCAGATTGGCGATGTGACTTTGACACCAGATGCTGGTCTGGTACCTTGCTCTGAGGAAATGCTTCTTGAAAGCATCTTCTGTTGGTGGCATTTGTGAGGCAGGTTTGTGTGTTGTCGAGGCCAGGAGGTACCGAAGTTGGTCCAAGGAAGAACATGTCTTCGCTTTCTTTCCATTCAAGCTGAGGACGTAAGAACGTGCAGAAGAAACATATACTTCCACGTTATTCTGCATTCCAAACGTTGTCAGTGAATGAATGTTCTTCCCCACATGTTCCTGCAGTTTTCTGTAAGCAACGCGCTTTCCTATCTTATATAAACTGCTTGTGCTGTTACATCCCTGGGAGACATTCACAGAACTTCACACCATGTTTTGCCACAATGAAATGGACAAGAATGTAACGTTGCCTGTTGATTGTTGGGGTGTTATGGCCTGCCAACATGTATACAAAATCAGTTAGCATATCCTTGCTGTAATAATATAATAGCAGCACCAAAACATCAGTATCATCACTTCGAACAAGAAGGCGATCATGAGTGGAAGACAGATCGATAGCATGAAGCAGCATTCTGGTATCCGCTTCTTCTTGGGAACTGAAGAGGCTTGAAATGGTAGCTGCTTCTGTGGGCGTGACAAGTTTCGTTATATGTCTTTCATGAAACCCTCCAGCAAGGATGGTTTTAGGGTTTCCTGATAGCATACTGTGTGCAACACTGACAATGTGGTCAGAGACAAAGGCAGCAAGGACAGCTTTGTTTCCTGATACCTTAAGAAATTGTCGGTAATTAGGAACCTGGTGATTTGCTTGGATAACGTATCCAGCCTGCTTTGTTTCTCCAAGCCTGTTTCGTTCAGCTACCTTCACATTAAGCTTATGATCATATCTATCAAATACAATGACCAATGATTTTACACCTCGATTCTTGTCAAAGGGGTTGATCATAAACTTCAACAAGACATTAGCAAGGTCAAGAAATGTGACAAATAATTCCCTGTATCAATGGCATTCCATCCAGAATGTATGCTGATGATACATTTCCACTGAGTTGGCCAGTGATGCATTCTACTGATGCCTCCAACTTCTTTCCTAGGTCTGACATTGTAGTTTTTCTCATAGCTCTGTCGTCATAGAAAAGCGAGGGGTATTGTTGACAGCTCATGGGTAAGTACGTTTTCAAGATTGACTTCTCGCTGCTTTGAAGCAACCAGCAATCGACGAAAGAGTACCTCTGACTCAACAATAAGCTTCTCTTTGGCCTTGTTTATGACAGGCTTCTTCATATCTGCAAAAATTTTGACTTTCAATCTCGACTGTGTCCCAGAAGTTCTTTGTCTTTGAGCAGGTGACTCTACTTGTAATGACCTCTTTATGTGTTGATGTTCCTTGTTCCAGGAAATTGTTCAGATTTTCCTTTACTTCTTTTGAAGCCGCTTGTCCAGTGATGATGTTGATCAGTTCTGCTGACACTGTGTCTAGATCGAATGGATTATGAATATTAGCTGCATTTTCAACTATCTTTAGAACATTATTTTCATCTCTTTCTCTTCTGGCTTTGCCTAGCTCTTGGTGTGGCTTATCATTCTGAGAGCTTTCCTTTGCAGTGAACGCTTCAACATATTCAGCTGTGATGTACCTGGTTGTTAGCCAACGTGTTAACGCTGTCTTTCTACTTGTGAGTCCAATTACATCGCCTTTGCTTTTCCCATCTCTGTTTACGGTTTGCTCTAATGCTTGATCAGTTGCTACAGCATTGAAGCTGTGGCTTGGCTTTCGTCGGACCACGAATACTCCGTCAAGCTGATATAAAATTGTTGCTTATGCAGTGCCACTTGGTACCATGTAATACAGAATCCTCTGAGTATTGTATGAAAACTCACACGTCCTAATTTGCGCTAATTCACGTATGTTGTTGTGTATATCATAATTAACCACTTTAGTTTTGATATAAATACCATATATGATTGATTGTATTTTGCTTAGCGTCTCTCGAGATTTTTTGACTCATATGGAGACGTCACCAAGACCGGTGAAGGGCATGAAATTTAGGTATATGCCGGTCCCTGACCGCCTTTGAGCAGTGGTGGTTTTTTAGCGTGCCACATCTACTGCGACGCAGGGCATCCGTTTTTAAGGTCATCTCCGAGGACCCGTGACATTCTCATCTGATGCCGAGCATTTAGCAATGGAACTGTCACTGCCTGTTTCAAAGACTTAGGTCTGTCGCGGCCGGAATTCGAACCCCCGGGCGAACGTTCGAACCTCTAGGCCACCGCGGCGGTTGATTACCATAGAATACCCCCCCCCCTTCAAATTTGAGAAATCGTCAATACTTTTGTGGATTTGCATTAAATGGTACAAAATTTACCATGGACTAACTTTTGTACCATTTAATAAAAATCCACAATTTTTTTTGACGATTTCTCAAATGTTTTTTGGGGGGTGTAACATTTTGCAGTCTTACAACCTAATGGATTATGCCACCCATGCAAATTATATACCAGTCAATAGAGGAGTTAATAAGACAAATTTTGATGTGTAGTATATGCAACGTCTATGATGAATCGGTCTGTCAGACGCACGAAATGGGCGTACTCGGAACGAAAAATGAAGACGTTTTTGACAATTTAAGTCCATATTTCTTTAATTATCCAAAAACACTGCACATTATTGTCATATACAAGTCATGATGCAATTGGCAGGGTTGTGTTACGTGGTTAGAACCATTTTGGTTGATTTCCTGCATAAAATGAGTCATAATTAGACAAAATGTACTCCCTAATTTTTTCACAAAAATAGTGTGACTTTGTGACAGAAATCCCAAATGTAGGTTAAGTCAAACACATTTTCTCAGACTACAACTATCATTTCCAAAATCTACAGAAACATTTACATCAAATCAAATAGGTTGTACTTTGTTCTACCCTAGGTTGGGGTTACTCCTATTTTTAAGCCTCTTTTGAGTAATGACCACAGCACTATTTGGTCAGCAATGCTCGTAAAACTTGAATAGTTACACCGATGTGAACGTTTCCTTCTTTTTAAACAATCTTACTTTTTAACAATACATCACGGTAAAAATCTTAACGATAACTAAAATTAAAGCTGTACTTAACATGACTATTCATATAGATAATTTTGTACCACGTATTTGCACTATATTCTAGTTTTTTTTGTTAAACACAGAAACTGATTGTACGATCTAACAACTAATGTGTCGTATTTGCATTTAAAATTATTAAGATTGTTAATAGAGGGGGGTGAAGACAAATGCATTCGGATTTGATATTCAAGTTTTCCTGGAGCAAAAAAAGGCTGGTTTTAATTTGCTTACGATTTGGAAATTGATTCATAGTAATGTAAATATCATATATTTGAAAGAAAAAATAAAACGATCAAAATACCAGGAACCGTTTTTCTTTACATTTTCCCTGACTGTTCCACTTAATGCTTTTAACAAGTATCAGAAGATGCGGGGTCGCAGTTAAAATATATGTGATTTAGGGACTTCATTTCATAAATGCAAGCAAGTTGAATATAGTCTTAATTTCATTAGAAAAGGATACATATCTGTACCAAGTATCGCTAAATTTCATTATCTGATTTCAATTGAATAAATTTATGGCAAATAAACCTCATGATTCATCTAAAGTGCATGCAAACACCATACAATGTCCTCGCATCTTGATGGCAAATAACTTAACATCAGTATTTCTTATGTCTTTTAATTAATTCACTTACTCTACACCTATTCACCCTGAACGAATGTATCATGACTGTTTTCAAGCACGTCTTACTGCGAATTAATTATCACTTTGAAATTTATAAGTATGATGATTTTGTCTTTCCGCATGGACAATCTCATCTGTGAATAAAATGTTAAAATTGTACATATGTTATTTGAGAGATGCAACCATTTTTGATAATTACATCAATTGCAAACTCAAAGAAAGAAAATTGCTGGTTTTACATACATGTAAACACGTGAATTTAAATAGATGAATATATAACGGTATCAAACTATGAAAATAATCCACCACTACAACTGCATCATAATATCTTTACGGTACTACTGTTGGGGTGAGTGTAACCAGTGGATGGTTTTATGTATAGATGTATCCTTAAGAGGCACGTGAATTCAGAAAATTCTGAAGTTATTCGATCGTGTACGGGCAGCTGTCAAAACATTTCAATAACCCGATCAGGATATAGGGCTCACGGCGTGTGTGACCGGTCAACAGGGGATGCTTACTTCTCCTAGGCACTTGATACCACCTCTGGTGTGTCCAGGGGTCCGTGTTTGCCCAACTATCTATTTTGTATTGCTTGTAGGAGTTATGAGATTGATCAATGTTCGTTATCTTAACTTTGCATCTTGTATTACATATTTAGAGATTTGACCCGCCTATTCATTTAACGTGTGAAATATAATAACGAAATTGATGTAAACAGTGCAGTATTATGGCATCGTATTTAGTTTTACTGTTTCCAACAACAATACAGCGTACGAGGAGTCAAGCAATATCTAAATCTTAAATATATATCTGGTTTAGAACAAAATACAATTCAGTAATGTAGTTATTACGGATCTCACATCTGTTATATCCAGAGGTCAGTGTTTCCACAACTCTCTTTTTTTGGATTGCTTACAGGAGTTATAAGATTATATGGTCGTTTTAACGATCTGGTTTGCCAATCCAACCTATCATTGGGTCAAGTGCTGTTTGGCGTGTTTCCTACCGATCGCAGCTGAGTTAAGGTAATCCCAATAAATAACAGTGCTGTAAAAATGTACTTTACCGCACTGGCACATTACATGACGTTACAATGAAAAATACGTCATAATGAAGGTCATGGCGTACATATCTACATTCCTTTTGCGTTTGGAAATGTCACAATATTTTCCCAAAGGGTCTGTGTTTGCCCAACTCTCTATTTTGTATCGATTGTTGGAGTTGTGAGAGTGATCACTGTTCGTTATCTTCACCTTTCATTATGATGTTTTATTTAGCACAAACAATTGAATAGTTTAGGTTTTTCAAAAGATATTTATTGAATTTACTTGTATCCGAAAGAGATTTTCTTTAATTTGACGTAATGAACATTTGCATTTTCAGCATAGCAATGCAATGCTCACAAAGACATTGGTATTGCTATCACACATATCGTCAATATTCATTTATCATTGAATTATGAAAGAATTCGTATATATTTTTCATATTGCTTAAGTTTTTTAATCTCAAAATAGAAAATTTAGTCGATAGTGAAATAGTTCACGTTTTAAGATAATAACCTATAGGAGCTTGACGTCACCTGGATATTTAAACTTATTTAAACAGTATGTAATTCCATTATGCTATCTGTGTGTTGAAAAAGCATAAATTTCCCATTCCTGAACGCTAGTCACTGGAAACATCTTGGTACAAGTTCTACATATGCGTTTTAACATTTTACACAAGTCATCTGACTTGCAAATTGAAAATGAGGGTAAACGATGCAGCCACATGTTTGGATTTATAGTTAATATTCTATTATACATGTGATGAAATTAAAGCTCACTGCGCCGCTATATGTTGATTAATATCAATATCTAATAAAAGCGATTGATCCCAAATACGAGTAAGTTCCGGTTAGACAGTGGATGCTAACAATGAGTTTACTGGATCAAAGCTCTGGACATGTCATTACTGTTGGTGTTACAGTGTAATATACATGCTATTTAAAAGGACCTATGTTCAAAGAACCCTGTCTTTCAATTGGTAAAAAAAGTCGTCTCCATTGTGAATTCTGCCAAAGAATATACCAGACAGCGGGCTAAATGAAAAAAAAATAGATAAATAGATACCTTGTCGGAATGGATAATGGGCATAAGAGCAATGTTAAAATCACAAATTAAACTCATCTAAACAAAATCATGTGTCATCTTTACTTATGTTTTTAGTAAACCAGAAGTGATAGAAGAATTAGGTAACATACGCAATACGTTTTGGTTCTAACTGACAAAGTTTGTAACAATATCGTCTTTGTTCATAAGGCTCATTATTACAACTGTATTGTAAATGAACTTGGCATCAATTCTTCTTCTGGTAATTGTACTTAAAACCCAACGACCTTTTCAAACGATAGAATTCCACAAAGGCATGCTTCAGTTTTAAACTCATTTCATATTCCAATCAATAAGACGCGTGAATGACCTATACCTATAATGGATTCTTAAACTTCACAACCACCCCTGAAAGAACCAATGCGGGATCCAGTCAATTCAAATGTTCTAACAAACCTCTATTTTTTTTCCTCACGAAAATATTAGCAACTGAAAAGCTTTAGATGTATGGTACCACATTATATGCCAGAAGCGGTGTAAATCAAAAGTATATTCTGCAAACTCTAAAGGAATTTTCTACGGAACTAGTAGTATTTGAAATCATAAAACGTTTTCTCAAATCAGCAACATCAAAAATGACTTTTCAACACTTTTCAACAATTTACACAGTCATTCCTCATCGTAAATTAAATATCATACCTTTTGCCATCGTAGACAAATGAGTCCTCAACAAAATGGAAAGAGAAATTATTCATATCTAGTGTTCAGACATCGCTCTGATTTTATAAACAAGTACTCAGAAGTTGATATTAGAAAGATGCTGAGGTTCCTCATTAACAACATTTTTGTAATTGTGAATAATCAAAGGGAATTTGAGTATCAGTTGGTTTACCAAATGTATAATTAAAGCAAATTTCTTCTAAATTATGGTTGTAGTAATGCGTTTTGTAAACGAAGACAATGTTGTTACAAACGGTGCCTGTTGAATCCAGTAAAATTCCTCAGGCAACCCTTCTAATTATCTCTTCACTTTTAGTTTACTAAACGCAAAAGTATTGGTGTCATGCATTTGTACTCGTAATTCTAGATCTTAATATTCATTCTGAAAAAAAAAATTGCAAAGAATATACAGTTCGTTATGAAAGGTGAATATAACAAGCAGTGATCAATCTCATGAATCCCTTATGAAATGCAAAATAGAAAGTTGGACAAATTATGAATTCTACATGTTTGCTGCTACTGGGATAAAAAAAATTCACAATACATTTATGATTACATATCTTCTACCTTCACAAAGGAAACCTACACAAACTTGTTTTAAAACATAATTGAAATAAAAAAAAATATGATATGCATGTTGAGATTGTACGATATCAGTATTTCCAAAGCAATGTTTGATTAAAAAAAATCATTTTACAGTGATATGTATTTTGAAAACTGTTATGTTGTAATTTTCTGAGAAGTCGCTCACATCGAGATGCTCCTGCAGTAGTTGCACTCTACAGGAAAGACAACCTTGAGATATGGTTTTTTTAACTTTCTTACATCCACGGTTGTTTTGTTCCAGATATTCATATCTAATATCTTTTACAGAATTGTAATGATTTCACGGAATTACTTCTGTATCAGTATATCAAACATCTACAAAATAACTACTTTTCCCGCATCCTTGGACGCCCTTCAGTGGTTTTTCTCTCTTTAAAATCTGATACATACATAGATCGTAATGAAAAGTAAGAACAAAGTCGATTACACAGAATAACGGAATATATAAACTTTGATAATTAACATTAAAACTTTCATTTTCGTGAATCTTGATGTTGTAACTGGTGTGGCGAGTTTGGTGTTTCACAAAAAATACATCAATATCAACGGATAAAGGTAAATATCGCCACAATATCAAATAACATATTTAATGAATGCAGAAAACTGAGTGTTTTTATCGATAAACACTGTACCTCGAAACGTTCTACCCCCTCCCTTTCACTTGCTCTCTGCTCCCTGAGCGTTCTCCTCTTCCACAGTGAACAAACGGTGAGCAAACGCTTGACGAACGTATAGCGGGAAATATGTTTGGTAAAGCCGAGCGCAACTTACTGTTACAAAATATCGTTTCGCAAATATTATGGTCATTATAACAATCTAATCTACAAATATAATTTGTGTTTGGGACAACTTTCTGTCTGATGTGTTCATACCAGTTGAATTGCCATTCTTTACAAACTGAATTTGACTACAGATTACTCTTTTTAGCTGAGCAAGACATTCGGCTCAAAAAAGGGGTTACCTATCGACAGGGGATGCCTATCGCACGTTTAGTGTGTCCAGAGGTCCACGTTTGCCCTCCGTTTAAATTTTGCATCCTTGGTATGAATTATGGCATTGATTACAGTACTGACCGTTATCCTCACTATTTAAAATAAAGTGAAGGATGAGCGGGTGGTGAGCGCACGAGTAACATAAAGTGAACTATTTATTTGGAATAAACAGAACCCTGTCATTTTCCTTGTATCATGCTTGTTTCGTCATCAGTAAGAAAACAGTTTAATGGAATTAAAATAAAATGAAATTTGTTAAAATTTGAAACGTCTTTGATATTTCTAAATGTTGATCCTAATGGCTACAATATGAAATCAGTTTCTGCTCATGCAAACGTGTTTGAATAGATAATCAATATATCTATATAAACCAAACTTATTCATACTATATCTTGTAATAGTAGTGTGCTGAGGTGATGTGTTACGATTATTCAAAATCGTTTTGTAACCCCTAAAATGCTATTTGATCAAATAATCAGCTGTACATGTACAATTATGTACTTTATTAAGAAGTAACCTAAGATACCATATAATCTTAAAATAAATATGAAAAGTTAATATATATTTGAAGAAAGATCTATCATTTGTAAAAAAAAAAAAAAAAAGTAAACATTTTAGCTATTTTGTTCTTATTTGATCAGTGTTTGTGTCTCCTTATACACACTGCACAAAATATTTGCCATGCATGGTCCTTGTTATCTTATTTCAATCATTTGAAAACAAATCGACTATTTCGAGCTTAGGAATTAATAGGTATTTTTTTCTAAAAAGATATTGGCTAATTTTGTATGCAGGTATACTGAATCTAAGGAATGGGGGAGGGTATTCAGAGAGGGCGGAGTTAACATTCTTTTGTATATATATAAATAGAACGTATTTACTATCTTTACAATGGTAGATTTCCTTTCCTTCCAACAAAAGGTAATGATTTATATATATATATATATATATATATATATAGATATATATATATATATATATATATATATATATATCACAATATGTCAAATATGATGTTATACTTTGCATTTACAAATAGTAATGGAATGTAAAAATTAAAGTATAGATTTGTTTCGTTCTCGTGACTTCAACAAGAGCGAAAGTATACCAAAGACACCAATGAACAAGTGTCCAATTCTCGAAAATGTTAACGAAATAAACTACTAACTTTTCTTTTTTCAGATACAACCATACTGTGCATTTATGGTGCTTTGGTTTCTCTTGCACTGGTGGCTGTCTTGATTACAGAAAGTTCTGGAAATGTACAAGAAGATAGTAAGTAGTGATACTCACATGCCTATCAGAGAAAAGTGTTCAGGAAAAACACTTTTCCTAAGTGTTTAGATAATGCTCTGTTTGATGAGTACTACGTTGTACTACTTTTGGTTTGATATAGATTGATTAGGAACGTGTCGTAATGTGATGGGGTTTATGTTTAGTTTAGTGTATTTTATTGCGCCGATACAGCATACCTAAATTCGTTTCTTTTAGCCTTTGTTTAAGGGTGTTAATGCTGATGCCGTTTGTATTATACAACTAAGCAGACGGATCTCTAAAGGCGGTGATAAATCGTTTGCATTGATGATTGTAATAGATTGTCACATTTTGAAACATCTGTTAATGCTTTAATCCCAATTCCAATCTACACAGTTTACATTGTTAGAATCCGGTTTATTCCAAGTATCTATCATAGATAAAACAAAAACATTATGAAAACAAATATTCCTGTGCATTCTAAATCTAGTTAATGACTTTAATACATGATCGTCATTTGAATGGATTATCTTATTCTATTATTAGAAATGAGACATCTTCATATAATGAATACATGTTGCTATATTCATATGAAACCATCAATAACGCATAGCACGTGGTGTGGGTGTTTATTGCATACCTACAATCATTGATATATACACACCGAAGAATCATGTACCACTGATAATATTTCGGAAAATAAAATTTTGCAATATTGTTATTTCAGATTGGGAATTAGTATTCCACGCAGTTAAAGGTAATGGGGAAGATGTTCTTGACGCCTGGAATGCGAAGTCATCATCAGATTGCACAACCGATAATGGTTGTCTTCCACCTGATTTTAAGCTCGATCACTGGAGGGATAGCGCAAAACATTTACGGAGTCCCCTAGTCGATCAATGGGAGTCACTGCTTATTCAGAAGGTGTGTGGTTAAACGTTATAACTCTTACTAATACGTCATCACCGGGAATGTCCCTACTATGTACTAGCTCCACTGATTCATAATCATATCAAGACGTATCTTTGCTGGCTTGCATATTGTGCAGCATACCATTCGATAATTGTTCATTAATTTTGGCAAAGACGCCACCAACCTTAAATGAAGCGCCACACTCGACTCTCATTTGATGCATGGCGTTCAGGTGACGTTAAGGGTGCTGGCAATGTGCAGAACCTGCATTTTAAAGGTTATTTCCTAAACATCCGCGGCTTTCACTTTTAACGCACCTGTTGCCTAGTTTCATTGTCTTCGGTTTAACGCGGCACTGTTATAGTAAATGACGATGTATCCCAAGCAAAACGCATGTAATGAATTCCAACCAGCACATCGAATCGTGTTGATCGACAATAGGCAATCCTAATAGGGTTGATGTCCTCTTTATATTTCGAAACTTTGAACCATAAGCAGCTAACTATTTTTGTTTTGTAAATAGAATTCGAAATTTCAATCTACATGTAATTGTTAAGCCTTTTTCATATTTTTAATATTAGAGGTACAACGAATATCTATATCGTATCTGTTTTCCACCACCATATTTTACTAAACAAAATGAGTCGAATTCTTTTTATACATATGTACTTAAGAAAATTTATTTACAGATCAGGGTGGTATTTGGTGGTGATGGGAAATCATTAGCGTTCTTAGAATTTGATGGGA
Source organism: Ostrea edulis (assembly GCF_947568905.1). Taxonomy (NCBI): domain Eukaryota; kingdom Metazoa; phylum Mollusca; class Bivalvia; order Ostreida; family Ostreidae; genus Ostrea; species Ostrea edulis. The sequence goes on along the minus strand of NC_079166.1, from coordinate 69,231,824 downwards.
GTGGAAGCGACATGCTAAACTGGTTCACCAAATACAGACTTCTCCATAGTAGTTGGTCCGATCTCAAGACTTCGGGAACTAATTTTTTTTCAATTAAAGGGTAAACTTCTACAAATTGTCATCCAACCATATACAAACAATATCTCAGCATCGATATTGGAATTATGAAATTGTTATTGATATTTTTTAGGGACGACAGAAATGGTGGTCTCAAAAGACACTTTTTTGTCAACAAAAGCTATGCCAATTGTCCGAATGATATTGGGTGGTTTGTGGTTATAGACAATACTGATCCCTGTCCCTGGGCAAGGAAAGGTCAAACCCCACTATTTTTGTATAGCAAGAGTTCAGGAGCTGGGAACTGGAATAGCAGTAAGTAATTTGTATATGCAGTATATAACCTGACCTCAAAATGTACAGAAAAAGCAGACAACCAAACAATAAATGCATACACACATATGCATACATTGACAAGTCATGACAAGTTTCTGATTTCCATGGAGTGCGAAATGTACATGATGATATATCATATCTAGAAACAATTATTACAGAGAAGCAGATAGAAATGTAAATGTTTGTTAATGCGGGTATACTAAGGGAGATTATACTCCATTTATGCACAAAATCTTTAAAATATGTCCTACAGACGGAGGGACTACTAGCTTTTAATAACTATTTTGGGTGATTACATGAACACTTTTTGTATCATAACAACATACGCTTCTGAATGACGTCATATTACATGGCTGTTATAAATATATCACGAATGTACCTTAATAGAATATTAAAACGTAACACACTGCCCCATGGTTTAAACATTGATCTAATACGGAACTTTCGGGATGCTGGAACGACCGATTAGATTTGACATTTATACACCGCGGTTGCGTGATAGTAATCAATCATAGGGCAAAGTGGGTATTTATACAAATGCTGTTTCGCTAGCAGACGGTCTGTAAAGAGATATGCAAGGCCCTACGATGGCGATACAAGTCATTATTGGTGCTTAGTATATGGGCGTATTAGATGGAAGGAAAAGAGGCACATTTAGACGCGTACCCTGGATGCAAGGCTTGGAGTTTTACCGATATTCTCAAGATATTCCCTAAATTTATTTCCCTCTCCAACTCATATAATTTCATCAAATTCATTTAACTATGAATTTTTGTAGTGATTATTTCTTTGAAAAATATCATTTTAATGGAATGAATTGATAGCAATTGAAGTATTCCATGCTGGTTTATTTAGTTGTTATTATGATCCGGAAGTGACATGCCCTACAAATTACGTTCAACGCGCGATAACACTCAGAATAAATCCGTATTTGGAGTGTCACGTAGTGGGGATGATGACGGTATAGACTCTTAATCTATAACGGGCTATATGAAACTGCCTTACCTTGTTTTACAATTTAAACTGAAGCTCTGCAGATGTTTTTGGAAATTTTCATAACAGACGATTTTTATCAATAATTGCTGTGTACGATAGTTTATGACCTTATACACGATGTATAAAATGGATCTATTAGTATGCGGCGTAGTGTGTTACTTTTATTTCAGTATGTGACGGAGAAAAAATCGGATGAACATGCTAAATGGAATGGTTTTTTTTCCGTTAAACAAACTTACCTATGAATACAATCAAAATATCTTCATAATATCATTGATTTTCAGTTTTTCATATGTATATACCTGTATATTTTCCATATATTCCATAGCATTTATTTCAAATATTCCACCTCTCGTCGATATTTAGATGACACGGTTAACACATTCTTTACATGTGTCTTCGGCACTCGATGTACAGTGATGACGTCATCAGTTTAATTTCAAATTGATCATACACATATTACACGACAACAATATAGCATTTCGTTTTTCTTTGGATCGTAAACGTTGCTTGATTTATTGTATGCATGAATAAGACCTACATTAAAATAAAATCGGAATTGAATATATACACTTAGTGATATAATTATTTCAATTATGACATCAGATTGTTTCGCGAATTTTATCTCAGCAAAATTTTCAGAACTTGCCTTAACGTACACGCATATGTCATGAATCACGTGAAAAAACAAGGTATGTAAATAGAGAATTTCCGTTATGATTTCTTGAAGATTAGAAAGAAATTATATAATAGTCATGTAGAATTGTTTACCATACGGAAAATTGATTCCGGAATAATCTACTATTGGGCCAGACTGCAATTTATATGCAATTAAGATATAATAAAATTCAAGTGAAAGTTTACTTAATAGCAGACGATATACGCATGTTCCCTTTCCTTAAGTTGAATTTTTAAAGAGGTTTTTACTTACTAAAATTGCAAAAACTATTAGGTAGTAACAAATTCACAAAACCTATGTGAAGAAATAGAGAGTACATTTATGAATCTCCATCATATGATGGTGGGTATACACTGTATATCATTTTCAAAAACGTTAATGTTTCTGTTATAACAGTTATTTGACACTCAGTAATATGAAATCATTTAAGCAATACGACGAGTACCTCTTGATATGCGCTTTCATGTCATGTGTGACAGTAATGATATTTTGTGATACTGACACTAGTTTTTTTTTACAGGTCCTGGAGTCGCCGATGTCATGAACATATACATCCAAAGAGTGTGAATTTATAGGATGATTCCTTAAGCATTCTGAAAGATTCGATATATGTACATGTATATCCATTTCGCACTAATGAAATGATATCATAAATCATTGTGTTTGTTTTAAATAACAAAAATCATTGCCTAAATCATTTTCAAAAGGTGAAGGTATCCAGCAGTGATCAATCTAGTGCAGTCCCTGAAACGTTCTTCTTTCCCATATGAACGGTGAGCTAACTGTGAACGCACGATGAACGAACGGTGAACGAACGCAGAGCAAACGGTGAACGCAATTTGGTGAACGGTGAGCGAACGCAGAGCGTAACGTGAACGGTGAACAAACGCTGAGCATTCGCTGAACTCAAAATGATCTATTTACTCGGAATGTTTCGGATTTTTCCCTGGGATTTTACTTATTTCATAATCAAGTAATAAAATACATGTACATGTATATTTCAACAATTAATAAAACATTAAATAAACCGGAATCGTGATACAGCATAGTTTACAGTTCTGGATATATTCAATGTAATATATTTTTGTACAAGTACCGAGTATACACAAACAAAAGCAAATTTCGTATGTACATTGTGTATACCATTACATGTACAGATACATTTAATGCATGGGCATAATATATAAACAACGTGTCGCAGCTACATCAGCCTGAGGAAATAATCAGTACAAAACTTTCTATTTTCATTATTGATGTGACCATAGATTGCTGTTAGGTCGTGCAATATGTGTATATATTTGATGTAGATAAAACTGTTGATTATACTGAACTATCTGTAGAATGTTTCAAGGCTAATGCAGAAACGTACCAGATAAACAATTACATCTTTGCATTAAGGACAAATGTTACAAAGGTTTCAAATTTGGCAAGAGTAGTAAATATCAGTTTATTGACAATGTCTTTCATAAATATAGGCGTAAAATAGCTATATCAGTTTCACATTCTGACACGTACACACGGTACAGTGTACATTATGTAGCATCGTTTGTTTTGGTGTGTTTTTTTTCAAAGTGGGGGCGGGGTTGACTTGTTTAAAACTCTTGTCAAGCAATGCGAAATACTTATAATAATGTGTGCCCGAACTTGTAAATGCTAAATCGTGAACACAGGGGAAGAGGTTTTCACTACCTAAAACTGCTTTATTTTTTGTACTCGGGTTAAATTCATAACGACAAGCTCTTATATTCGTCTCTCATTTAGAATTGTTTTTAACAAAAGCTCAAATGAACCTTTCGGCATTCACAGTGGATAATCCTGACAGTTTGTACTTCAAAATTAAATTTCTGATATAGTAAGAAAGTATCCTTCCACTCTTACGCACGCGTTCAATTTTCATTTTCGCCTTGCTATCAAGATTTGTCCTTTCACTTTGGCGTTCCGAATGACAATGAAAAGACTGAACCATGAACGAACGGTGAGTGCACGCTGTACGCTTTGTGAACGGTGAACGAACGTTGAGCGCACGCTGAACGCAAAACTGTGAACGGAGAGCGCACGCTGAACGAACGGTGAACGCACGGTGAGTGAACGGTGAACGAACGGTGAGCGAACGGGAAAATGGTAAAGTACAACGTTTCATGGACTGTAACTCCTATAAGGAATGCAAATTTAAGATTTGGGCAAACACGGACCCCTGGACACACCAGAGGTGCCAACAGGTGCCTAAGAAGAGTACGCATTCCCTGTTGACCAGTCACTACCGCCATGATCCCTATATATTGATCAGCTTAAAGGAGTAATCCGTAGTCAAAATCACTGTGTAAATATTTCAACATTCACGTTTAATGCTTGATACGTGGTACACAGTTGATAACATTAAATCTGCTCGTTTTGGGCTCGAACTTTGTGATGCCATACATATAGAAAGGGGTCTAATTCTGACCCATATAAAAAACTACACACTCGCTTCCAATGCCTAAAAAGTCTAAAAGTAGTTACGGTATGCGTAATTTGCCGTTTTCCTTGCATAAATTAATGTTTTAACTGTTAGCGTGCTAGATTTTCAGCCACAGGTTCTTCAAATAGCAGAAATATTAAGTATGATTTTCGCTGCTGTCATAGGCGAGAAACCACCAAGTGACCTGGACCGGTAAATGTCCTAGTAATTATAAGCAAAGGAAATCGAGAGAACGATGACATATATCTCTGTTTTTGAAAAACCTGTAACTTGAAATTTGGCAAGCAAGTAGTTAAAACAATATCTGCGAGGAAAACGGCAAATTACGCATACCTCACCTAGTTTAAATTTTTTTTAGGCATTTGAAGCGAGTGGGTTGTTTTTTATCTGGGTCAGAGTTAGAACCCTTTCTATATTTATGGTATCATATACTTCGGTCCCAAAACGGGCTTAGCCCCTGTGATTTCTAGTGATATGTATTTATCCTACTCTACTTTTGTATTCTTTATAGTTGATTGTTATGATTATCTTGTTTGTAATGGCTGTTTCTTTTTAGACAAAATCTTGTTTGACGTGTTCTCTACATACATATGTATTGTTATACCTTCCAATTCATACTGATTTTGACTACGGTTATTTTTGTTTACTAAGAAAGGGAGTTCAAAGCTGGTATTTTGGTCAAATGATGATATTAATTCCTCCCTAGACACGTGATCTCACCCATTTACAGGGAAAAGGGATTGTGTTGTTTTGAATTTGATAAAGTTTGTGGGAATGACTGGACTGATTAATGTTCAATATCTGCAATTGCTTTAGTTTATAACACTGCCGTTGCATCCATTGGCACATTAATTTTGACTACGGATAACTCCGTTTACCTGAGGAGGATATAGGGCTCACAGTGGGTGTGACCAGTCGACAGGGAATACTTACTCCTCCTAGGCACCTGATCCCACCTCTGATGTGTCCAGGGTTCTGTGTTTGCCCAACTATCTAGTCAGTGGTTAAACTTGGCAATCGAACCTTCGAGCAGCATATGACCAGGAATCTAGATTGTTTGACCATCTAGGGAAGTTAGAAAAATGGACGTTCGAAGGAATTTAAATTCACCAATGTAAACACACATTATGAGTGACAAAGCGAATGAGCGTCATAAATAACACACCTTACGTTTGGATTATTTGATGAAACACATTTATTGCAATTCTCCTTTAACTACTGTAAAGGAACTTTACGAATTAACATAAATTGACAAATACATAATTATAAAGACTTCAAAGTATCGCCCACGAGATCTACAATGCCTGAATATTTACATTCATCACATCAGCGACTCCTGGATAATTAAAGTTCTACTGTTACATTGTGTGCGAAAATATATTAAGATATGATAGTGCTATCAAAACAAATTTGTACGAAGGGATACTGTGGTTTAAATAGAACTAAATTATGATATGAAGAAATAGATAAATGAGCAGTGTTCAGTATCAAAGATTTTATATTACAAATTATTGACAACAGAAATTCAACATATCAAATTCTTGATAAAACTTACCTGAGTCCTAATAGTGATTCTTAGCACTTGTTGTTAATATCTTTTTCTCAATTAGTTCAGTTTATTCTCATAATATCAAAAATAACAAACGTTTGTTGGTGTTGAAAATCCCTTGGTTTGAAAGGAGAGAGAAAAAAGTCACAGGTAATACGACGTCACAATGCACAGTTTACATCGGGTGTGTTATATTTTCCGCGTTTTTAACATACATTTACAGAGCATGAACATACAAGTAATTTCAAACAGAAAGTAATAAATATATTCTCCAAAGCAATAGTACAATCATTCAATGTATTATAAATTCAATAATAGAATCAAAACTTTTTTATAGTTTTAATACAAGTTAAAACAAATACATGTAAGATGCATATTTATCTATATTATCACCCGCAGCATTTATACCGATCGAAACTCGGAAGGGCCGAAGCAAGGTAACACGTATGTAAAAGGAATAAAATCAGCAAAAGAATAGAGGTAATCTCTACATACGTTCACTGAAAATGTTGTGATCCATATGGGCGCCGCCATATTGCTTTGTTAATTAGTTGCTTCTAGAGTTATTCGTGTTTTAATTTTGAATGCCAAAAACACTCACTTTGTTAAAAATCAATGTTGTGATTATTATTGTTACAGTTTTTAGCCAATCATCAAAAGAAAAATGGTGATACGACTAAATAGATGAACGAGTTCATGAGTTTCTTTGAATAAGAATATACAATGTACTTAAGGTTACTTTTTTTTTTTTAATTTATTGGTTAACTTTGTTTAGTTTTAACGGCCTTTTAATTGCAAACGGGATGTATTGTTGTTTATAATTGTTCGCTTTGAAAGAGAAAAAGGAGTCGAGGCTAAATGTAACGTCACAATGCACGGTTTACGTCGCCTTGCGTTTCATTTCCCGCGTTAAATGAATAGATGGATACTGTAGAACTGTTATCCCAATATATCCCCATTTAATATTGAGATGTGACTGGGTGTTTAGCGCAAGGAAAATTTCATGAAATATATCTATATTCAAATGAATCATAATATACCGTACTTAACGGAATTATGATAATCACGTGGGATACGCCAATAAATGACCATTTCATGCTTCGCTCGGTCCAACGGTTACACCGTATTATACATATTATAAGGAGGGGTAACTATATTGCTCATAGCGCCATAGTGAACCTGAAAACCAATATTAATACTTTCAGGAAATAGTTCTACTAACATATGTTAGAACATATGTAAAAATAAAAATAAGTAATTGGTCATTTATTTCTCAAGGGTGAAAATATGCCTGCTCTGGTAAATAATTTCCTTCAAAAATTAGCAAAACTGTTCATAAGCAGCCGTGCCTCTATTTAATATGAAAGTAAATGGACATCTTAATGCAAAATATATGTTAAATACAGCTTTAACGTCAATTTGATATAAAATTTGTATCACTTACTACTTTTTATAAACTTTAAACACCATCTGAAACATTACCGAAGCTAAATTGTACATCTGGACAATATATTTGTATCATTATTTATGAACGAAAATCTCAGTCAAATTCTTATCTCATCACATCTAAAATTGGACGGAAGCCCCACTCTTTGCTCGCAACGAGATCGCATCTAGTTATTATTAAGGTCTTCCGTTTCAGACGGAAGACCTAAAAGTGATTGTACTGTTTATTATTATTATTTTTATTCTTTCTTTTCACTGACGATTTCTCAGAGATGGCTGGATGGATTTTCTTGAAATTTTCAGGGATGATAGAGACGCTTTTTCATTTTTCATTTTTTTGAAATTCACTTCCGTTCGTCAGATATATCGGATTTCCGTTTTTTTAAATTACCATTTATTACAGAAATTCAACAAGATAAGTTACTATGACAACTGTAGTGTCACAGTTTCCATGAAAACCATATTTGATACTTTCATAATGAGTCACAGATATTGTCAACTACAAAATTTGTAAAAATAAAAAAAAAAAAATTCATAGATTCGTTAATTTTCAGTGACCCTTGCAATCACTATCTTAATGAAACCATAATATTTGAAGAATCACTTACTTTGGCTTCAATTTGCAACTCGTGGACCCTTGCTGTACAAAAACGCTGGTGCTTTTCCCTTTTTCCCATGGACATACTTCATTGGTTATGTCTAAAACTACGAACCACCCATGATCATTAGAACATCCTCCATAACGTTGGTTAACAAAGAAGTGTCTTATGACAGGATGTTCATCTCTGTCGTCTCTAAAAGGAGAAACGATAAAATTATGAATGACAGTAGTGAAACTTAAAGGAAAGGAAGTGAAAACACATGCACAATTTGACCAGCTGTATACAGTATCAAATACCCTTTCAAAGAGAAGATGTTTGTGCTGGAGGTCTTGAGATCGGCCCAACTACTATGGAGAAGTCTTGATTTGCTAAACCAGTCTTTGTTGTTACTTCCACTTCCATCAAATTCTAAGAATGGCGGATATACACGTGTATAACATTTCAAAAAACGCCACTGCTCCTATTATAATACACTACCCACCAGAAATAAGTATACACATATGCAAAATACACATTTTGGAATGCAATATATTCAATATAATGAAAAAAGAATTTAATTCACTGTGTATAATTTTCAATTTATCTCAGTAAAATAATCATTCAAGGGTACAACTTCAATATATGCGATACAACATTCAAAATTTCTGGTATAGTCTGTTAGATTGGGGTATTGATTTGTTTAAGGTGAAAAATCAAACGGTCGTCTATAATATACTAATACGTATCAATAATTAATTTGAAATGGTTTTAAAATAAAAGTTTGCAAGGTATCTCTTCTTAGAAAATTCAAAAATTCAGAATATAAAGTATTTTGATAGAAAAGAAGGATGTAAAAAGTTAAAAGCCTGATTTCATATATTTATATGTAAGAGTTATGTATTGTGCCTCAAAAGATCTGTATCTATGGTGTAACCCATATTTTATATGCACAAGTAACTTATTTTGGTGAGTGTATACTTATTTAGTTATTTTACGTCAACACGACCTTTTTGTCTTCTTATGAAACAGCGTTTATTCAAAAGCCTCTACATGAGGAAAAAATCTCTTGTTGTGACTTTTCACTCGACAATTAGATATGTCGACAACGTTTTATCTGATAATAATAATAATTTTCATTCATATGTCGATTTGATATACCCATGTGAACTCAAAATTAAAGACAGCACATAATCTAGTTTGCCAATGCTGTTATTTGGTCAAATGCTTGTGACGTGTTTCATTTCGATTGTTTGGAGGTTCTTGGCACATTGAATTTAACTACGGATTACTCAGTCTACCTAATCAAGATATAGGGCTCATGGTGGATGTGACCGGTCGTCAGGGAATGCTTACGCCTCCTAGGCACCTGATCCCACCTCTGATATACCCAGAGGTCCGTGTTTGCTCAACTATCTATTTTGTATCCCTTATAGGAGTTGAGATTGAACACTGCTCGTAATCTTCACCTTTCATTCAGTAATATGTGTTAATTTAAGCAATACATCATGTTCCTCTCGTTATGCGTTTTCTTATTATGGATGACAGTAACAATGTTTTGTGGTAATGATAATGCTGTGTTTTCCTTTTCAGGACCTGGGGTCGCCGATGTCATGAACGTTTACATCCTAAGGGTGTAAATTTCAAGAAGGATTTCCAAAGCATCCTGAGAGATTTGATCTATGTACACCCATTTTGTACTAATGAATTGATATCAGGAATCTCTGTGTCTGTTTTAAATAGCATATCATATTTTCCTTAGAAGCATATCAACATTTACGTTTGAAGCTTGAAAGATGGTGAGGAGTTGAGGGCATCACACTTCATTCTACACCGGTATTTCAAAGACAAATATAGATGAAGTATGTTACTGTTTGCGTAACATGCAATGTTATACGTCATTTGTACTTAAGATTACCTATCGATTTAAGAAATTGCAGTGCCTTAATGTGCAGTCTTTATAACATTCGCTACGTGACAAGGAGTTCGTTGTATTGACCCCTGTTTGTGAGATGACCGCTTCAAACTTCAGAGGTTCTGACTCTCGGTATTTAGAGGTGGAAATCACGGATCATTCAAAGTATACCTTAAACAAAGTCTTTTTTTTAGAAACAGGGCTGAACATTGCTACTGTGGTGAATGTCTCACACCGGTAAAAATATGGTGATTCACCTGTAAACTGTGACGCAGTATAAGAAACAAATTTGCGATAGTATATAAGCAAATAAAGATAAGTAATGTCTCTATAAATAAAATTAAACACAGAGGAAACACATGAAAAATGTTTCCAATACTTTCACACTGATATTACCAGAGTTTATGATTAAATCCTTTTGATGATTTAATGTAGCTCCACCCTCATGTAAAACTTATACGGTACCAATTTTGATGCACCAGATGCGCATTTCGACAAAAAATGTGTCTTCAGTGATGCTCAACCGAAATGTTTGAAATCCGAAATAACTATGAACTTTTAGAGCTAGATATAGCCAAAAGCAGCGTGCCAAAAAGTGGAGCCAAATTCGTCCAAGGATAAGAGCTATGCATGTGGGAGATAATCCCTAATTTTGAAATGAATTTCTAAATTTTATAACAGCAATTAAATATACATCCGTATTTTCAAGCTAGTAACGACGTAATTAGCTACTGGGTTGTAGAGATCCTCAAGGACTAACAGTCCACCAGCAGAGGCCTCGACCCAGGGTTCATAATGTAAAACTTATACGGAACCAATTTTGATGCACCAAATGCGCATTTCGACAAATAATGCCTCATGTCACAGGTGAAGTGGCACAAATGTTTATAAATGCATGCTACTTGCAGTCGTAGCAACGCGTTTTTTAAAATTGTTTGTATTTTTATTTTGACAAAAGGTTTTTCGTGAAGGGACAGTCACGTCTGATGTTAAATTTATTCGATTTGATGTAGTGGCAGAATTCAGAATGGAATCTGGGTACCCAAATAGGAATGCGATCAGGTTTACATATGCACCACTAGGCTAATGAATGGTAAAGATATCGAACAGTGATCAGTCTCATAACTTCTATAAGCAATACAAAATAGATAGTTGGGAAAACACGGATCCCTGGATATACTAGAGGTGGGATCAGGTGCCTAGAAGGAATAAATATCCCCTATCGGCAATGACATTGCAAGATTTATGACAAATCTCAAGAGCTTGAACTTCTACATAAATATGGGGAGAAAGCTGTAGGTTTGTGCATTGATCATTGAAACGTTATTTCTTTGCGTTAGATTAAGACAACATCAGCACTAGAATGAAAACATTGATATAGAAAAACGTTTTATTAAGATATATCAAAATATAGGGCTCACGGCGGGTGTGACCAGTCGACAGGGGATGCTTACTGCTCCTAAGCACCTGGTCCCACCTTTGGTACGTGTTTGCCCAACTCTCTATTCTGTATTGCTTATAGGAGTGATGAGATTGATCACCGTTCGTTATCTTCACCTTTAATAGTAAAAGTGGCAAATTTATTTATAGTACAAATCTATGTTTGGCTGACCAGTGGCCTGAGTCAAGAATACTAGTAATGCAGACCAATGAATTTCACTTGATACTAATTTATATACATGGCTTAATAAACCGTTCACTATGTAAAAGAAGGAACCCGCCAAGATCCCCAGCCTAAACTTTTATGTTAATACCTCAGTATCTTTTGACCAACATATAAAATCTGACTTTTGATGACGAAATTTTCGCCACTTTAACAATAACAAAGTATCAAATGAACTAGATTTATTGCAATCCATACTAAACTGCTGTATAAGAAAAATTATTCAAGAGACATAACTTTTCAAATACATAGTCAGGAAGACTTTCAAGGTTTAGTCAATGAGTTTTACAGTGCTTTGATATATACATTCATCACATCGGCGACTCCTGGACCTGAAAAGAGAGCATATATATTAATGCTCTAGTGTTAGACTGTATGCAAAAATACATATTAGGACAAGTTAGTTCAGTCACAACAAATTAGAAACACGAAGGATATGGGTATTTAGAAAGAATTATGTTATGCTATGAATAAGTGAAGATAATAGTGAATTTTTGCAAAAATCCATGATACCAAATTATTGAAGAAACATATTTTATTCTGTGCATTTGTTGAATATTGATCATATTCTTTAGCTTTGATATCATTCTTTGATCACCAATTTTCATTCATCTTGTAATAAATCATAATCGCACATGCAAATGATGAACAATGTACAATTCTTATAGGAGAGCAAATAATACAATGGTAACTGTCCACGAACTCCCCAATCTATTCACGGCGTTTCTTTTTTGGCACAACCACAAACTTCAATAACAAGGACATTCAATGATATTCTAACATTTGAAAAATCACTTACTTTGATTCCAGTTTACAGCTTGCGGTCCGTTGCTATACAAAAACACGGGGATTGTTCCTTTTTTCGACCATGAACATACATCAGTTTTGTCTATAACTACCAACCATCCAACATCATTAGGGCATCCTGCATACCGTTTGTTGACGAAAAAGTGCCTTTTCACAGGATTGCTATCTCTGTCGTGTCTAAAAAGTATCAATAGTAGTTTTAAAACTTAAAGCCCTTAAAAAGTTATCAATATCATATCTCCTTAACGGAATATAGAATGGAGAGTTGGGCAAACACCTAACCCTGGATGTACCAGAGGTGTAAGAATGATGAAAGCACATATATTGATGCTACATGTATGTCATCATTTTTTTTTTTGGATACAGTATCAAATACCCTTTCAAAGAGAAGATGTTTGTGCTGGAGGTCTTGAGATCGGACCAACTGCTATTGAGAAGCCTTGATTTGCTAAACCAGTCTTCGTTGTTACTTCCGTTTCCATCAAATTCTAAGAATGCTAATAGCTTCCCCTGTCCACCGAGCTCCACTCTGATCTGAAAATGCACTCAGATTATTAAGTAGAAATGACTTTAAAGCTTAGATGAAAACATCAAATGCTGGAAAAATAAAATTTGCATAATACTTTATCGTCTAATTTGAAAATCGCACGTACCACACATTTGATAAACCAGAATGATTAAATATTTTACTTTTTATAAAGAACTAGGAAATCTCAGATTTGATATCTATATCCATCTAATTCAATATGTGATCTTAGAACCCAGAGTATGTGCAGAGTATCAAAAATATTAGTCTTTTATTATCATCACATTATAAATGTTTAATACCCTTGTTGTTTAATTGTACTTCTGTGAAGACTGTTTTACTCATATTGATACGTCACCAGCTGTAGGAGAAGTACAAAAATAGACATAGGCTTAGCGTTTACAGCTGTACCCGAAAGCGTTCTTTAACGTAACAATGCCTGCCGCGACATATAGCCTCTGGTTTAAGGTCATATCAGAAAGACATATGGTCCTAACTTCAAAATGTCAAGGGTTTGGCAAAGGAACAATGACTATGCATTTTTATGTCTTAAGTTTGACACATGCATGGTGCGGGCGGTGATCTAAGTAACGACTTCTCGATTACGAAGTAAACACTCTACCGTCGCTAGTCAATGTAATAGTTGGAAACATCGTATATGATAACTTTTGTTTAAAAAGTATATTTACAGCACATTACTTAGTAGTTACGGTTATTGTATCAGTAATACTAATGAAGTAAATAGCACACCTTCTTAATGCTGAGTGACTCCCACTGATCTATAAGAGGACTTCGCAGATGTTTTGCATTATCCCTCCAGTGATCCAAGGTAAAACCCGAAGGAAGACAACCATTATTAGGAGTGCATTGTGATGGTGACTTTGTGTTCCAGGCATCAAGGACAGATTCACCATTACCTTGGACTGCATGAAGTAGTAATTGCCAATCTGGAAGACATTGATAAAGACGGTACAAAAATAATCTAACTTTTGTGTTTTTAATTATCTTGCGACGTCCATTTTCTAAATCGAAAATCCATTCAATTCACCACGGTGTAACGATCACTTCATTTTTTTGCTATGAATGATTTGCAAAAAGTTTTTCCAGGAACTGAAATTCTAATTGATTATTAGTTTGAAATCACCAAGGACATATATGTGGCAGATTTGCTTGTCAGGTAACTCAAATAACAGAATGAATGATTGGTTAATTGATTGTATATTGTTTCACGTCTCCCTCGAGAACATCTCACTCATATGTACACATCACCATTGTCGATGAAGGGCTACAAAATTTAGATCTATGCTCGACGGTTATAGCCATTGAGTAGGAAGGGATCTTTATCGTCCACATTTTCTTTGACAAGGGGCCTCAATGTTTACGGTCTCATCTAAAGGACCACCCCATTTAGCCGCCTCCTACGATCAGCAAGGGATACTGAGGACCTATTCTAACTCGGACCTCCAAGGGATAGAATGAATGAATAATAGTCGATAAGCGATGTGTATTGTCTTCACGAAAACGTCCTTTATATCTATAACAACAGAAAGCGTCTTTTACGACTTTAACGAGAGAAAAATATAATTTTATTGAATGGTAGGCACACAAGAGTGATTCGCTACATTTTCAAAGGTCATATACACTTTTTCCCAAATTTGTGATGAAAATGTAAAACAAATTGACTGATACAAAACGGATAGAAAATTCATTAGACTCCAAGCATCGAACGAATTTATTTCAGATATATAATTGCAAACGTTTATGACCAGATAGTTTTCTTTATTAGACGGCAAAGTATACAATAATAAGTGTATCCATATGACAATCATGAAAGTTCGTATAAGATAAGATAATGTTATTTTAAAATTTTGATCCCTGTGTAAAAGATTATTCATAAGAGAACTCTATATGTATACTTATTAACGAGGGCTAAACGGTTTTTTCTTTGCAGTATTGTATCTTTAAACAATATTATTCAGTTTTATTTTCCCATCATTATATATGGCAGTATATAATGAAAAAATGCAAGGAATTGTATGCTGAAATTTGTGTGATTGAGGGTTTGTTATTTACAATTAAACTATATAAATGTATGTGAAAGACATTGTTACAATTCCCACACACAGTAGTTTCCATCGAGAAAAATCTTAAACAAACCCGATTGTCCTGTTCATATTTCTCTGATATATTGGAAGACTTGGTATATGCCCTATATGGTGTATGAAAGTTGAAGACAACGAACAATGATCAATCTAATAACTCCTATAATCATAACTTACTATCTTCAAGTCCATATCCGATATCAGTAGTCAAAACTGCAACCAGACCCAGCGAAATGAACACACCGGAAATACACTGCATATTGAAAATCTGACTGAATAAAAACAAATTGATAAATATTGCATTGCATTACTATTGGTCTCAGAACATAGCATACTAGCGACATTTGGCTTCAGCAAGTGATTGACCCTTAAAATCCTAAAAAAAAAAATTCTAACACACAAATCAGTAAATTTACGCCCCCAAAATCCCACATTAACATTATCCATTCGAGATCATTGGGGATAATACATGAGTAGATGAAACATTTCATGTATCATCTTAAATGACTCGAATATGAAATTTAAAAAATCCTATTTTGAGATATAAGTGGTATAAATATTCTAAAAAAAAATTCATATTTAGAACGGATTAATTGATTGCTCAAAAATAAAACTATTACCTTGTGATATACCAAAATCCGGTAGTTTCCTGAAACGTAGCTCGATCTCTTTATATATACACCACTGAATGTTGACCCCACCTTCCTGAAATCTCCTTCCTATTTCCAAAAATCATCATATGGCGTCTTTGCGTACAAAATTACTTTGATAAATCTTTTGCAATAGTTACCATAATTTTCAAGTAACTAAGTGTGACGTAATAGTACATTTCGAAATGCTGTCACGTGAGTAATGAGAGTTAATGCTAAGTCGATCAAAAATAAATTTGTTCTAGTTGTTTATTTATTAACATTATGCAATACCTTGTTTGTGACACTACTATAAATCACAGGATTTGTGTAAAAAATAATATGCTATTTTCCGATTTTCTTCAATACAACATATCGTGTACACACAATCAGAAACTTGCTGAAATAAAATAACATTGTATAAAGATATATTAATGTTAAAGAAAATCAAAACAAATTGGTTCGTTCCATAGTATTTATAAGACTTGAAAAGCACACACTAAGTGCGTGTATCTTAGTATGTATCTTTCATTTTTTAGAATGTAAATCTGCCTGAAATTCCACCTTTTGAATTTATACGTAAGATAATTTTGTTAATCATCCCATGTCAACGTACATGCATATTGATGTTTAGCAGGATACAAATATTTCATGTTAAAGATATTCAAACGAATTGGTTCGTTCTATACTATTCATGCATCGGCGAACATGAAAAGTATGCAATTAGTGCATTTTTCGTACTATTTCTTTCAATTTAATAAAGTGTAAATATATTTGAAAATCCTCCTTAATTTAGTTAATCACTTCCCATGTAAACGTATGGTGATGTTTTGTTTGTAAATTCGATTAATTATGCATTTGATGACCTGGTTTGGTATGACAATCCTTCTTCACGCTATGGTTGTTGTAAAATATAAAGAAATGTATATGCTGATTAATTATTTTCTTCATCCTTAAGGAATTGGTGTCAGCAAACTTTACACCAGATAAACTGTGTTTACTCTCAATAACAAATCCCAGTAAGAGACATCATCACAACTTTGCTGTACAAAAACGTTAATTGAATAGGTAGATCCGCTGGTTACATGCTACTGGGAGATTTGGTTCCGCAGATCGTGAGTTCAACCCACGATAGGGGCGGAAGTGAGTATTACAAATAAAATAAAGTAACATTTCCGTCCTTTACATTAAATATTTCTTCACTTAGTGCAGTTATGTATATGTAAAAGTTCATTGCTCTTTTTATGCTTTTCTGGGGTTGTAAAAATCAAGGTCAGGTTTTATTAATTTTCTAAAAAAAGATGGTTGGATGTGGAGCTCACGGTGGGTGTGGCCGGTCGACAAGGGGTGCTTACTCCTCATGTGCACCTGATCCCACCTCTGGTGTGTCCAGGGGTCCGTGTTTGCCGTACTATCTATTTTGTATTGTTTATGGGAGTTATGAGATCGATTGCTGTTCGTTGTCTTCACCTTTCATTCAACATATAAATAACGAATATCTTATATCTTATCTTTTGAGTATCACCTGATTAATTTATGTCAGATCCAACAAACGCTATGATATCTTTGAAAAATTGCGTTTGGTTCAATCCTGTTTCAGGCCTGTTGGCTTCAGATTAAACTCAACAGCAGGCTAATAATTTGCATACACATATTATCAGATTACTTTCTATGTTCCTAATACAATGCTAAAAAGATAACAGTCTCAAATATACAATGATTTCAAAGAAATGGAAAGATGGTAAAGTCCACGAGAAGAAATCGTTTAAATGTTGGGAGGTAAAATACATTTTAAATCATTTAATATGTTGTGTGCGTTGTAAAATGATAATGAATTTTTTTTTTCAGATTCTTTTGATATATCTCTGGGAATATTCTAAATACGAACTTCAATTATATTTCTGAATTGTATTTCATTTTTCAATCACTTCTGTGATATTACATTTGTAAATGAATATACACCTGAAATCGACTAACTTGTGATTATGTTTCTTACCATGATCCTTTAATGAGAAGAAACAGAATGCATCTGATATAAAGATTAATGACCCCAATATCTGAAGGATGAAGGCAATAATCAAAGCGTTTCTAGCAAATAAATGTGTTTCTATATTACATCTACAGTGTACCATAGTGTAAAGAGGGATTGTCATAAATCTGGTCAACGTAATCGTAAACAATCGTATTTAGAAACCAAACATTGTCATAAGTTGACATTGAAAGTGAACGTGATTAATAAAACTGTTATGCCAATGCATTCGAGAGAGTGGTTTTCAAATATATTAAAACGTTACAAAAATGAAAGACAGTAGGACAAACGCACACAAGAATATAATTTTCACTCTCTATGAATAGGGTAAAACGAACCAATTTGCTTGATTCTCTTTAACATGGAATCTTCATATCCTGCTAAACATTAATATTCATGTACTTTGACATTGAAAGTAATTAATAGAATTGTTATATATATAGATTCAGAAGGAGGATTTCCAAGTACACTTACATTTATAATAATAAAAGACAAATGGTACGATAAACGTACTGACTGTATGCTTTTCAAGTTTCAATACTATATAACGAATTAATTTGTTTGATTCTCTTTAAAATAAGATATTCATGTTCTGCTATTTCATTCCAGCAAGTTCCTGACTGAACGTTGCGTGCAAGATATGTTGTATTAAAGAAAATCGGCGAACTTTGCAGATTTTTTCCCCCACAAATCCTATAATTCATGCTAGTGTCACGAACAAGGTATTGCATAATATGAAACAATCAACAACTAGAGTTAACCTATTTTTGATAGACTGAGTATCATCCCTCATTACTCATGCGACATTATTTTGAAACGTACTATTTCGTCACACATGATTATTTGAAAAATATGGTGACTGTTGCAAAATTTTTAGTGAAGTAATTGTTGTAATTTGTGAAGGTCGTTACAGTATGATTTTTGGAAATATGAAGGATATTCCAGGAAGGCGGGGTCAATTTAGAATAGTGTCTATATAAATAGCGCGAGCTATGTTTCTGTAATCTACTGCATTTCCCTATAGCACAATGTAATGGATTTAGTTTTGAACTATCAATTATCCGGTCCTTTACATATATTTCTGAAATATTTACACTACTTTAATATTACATATAGTTCTAAAATATTTACACTACTTTAATACCAATATGGGATTTTAATAGTTAATACTGGAATCATATAGGGTGATATGTGAAATGTCAATTCAGTGCTTTTTCTGCTTATTTATTCCTCCAAATTATCTCAAAATTGATAATGCTAATTTGTTTTTTGTATTAATTTAATGGTTGATGTGTTAGAAATTTGTAAGATTTTAGACGTCAATGATTTTCTGAAGCCAAATGACGCTAGTGTGATTTGAGACCACTAGTAATGCAATGCAATATTCATCAATGCGTTTTTATTTAGGCAGAAGTTAGATATGTCGTACATTTCTGGTGTGTTGATTTCGCTTGGCCTGGTAGCAGTTATGACTACAAATATCGGATATGGACATGAATACAGTAAGTTGTGATTATTTACAACATACAGTGTTTATACCAAATCCTTCAATTCTATCACCGAAGTGTGAACAGAACAATCAGGGTTTTTTCGATGGATATTGCTTTATGTGGGAAGTGTGACAATGGCTTTCACATACATTTATATAATTTAATTGTCCATAACAAACCTTCAATCACACAACTTTCAGCAGAGAATGTCCTGTATTTAGTCAACATATACTAGAACATATAATCATGTGAAAATAACATTGGATGATATTGTCTAAAGATACATTGTAGATAAAAGATTCCTTTAGTCCTTGTTAATGGGTTTACCTTCAAAGTTCGCTTATGAATAATCGTCTGCACATGAATAGAAAAATGCAATAATCTTTTGTTAGATGGACTTTCTTTGCATGTTTTCCATGTACATGTATATAGAGTTTACCTATGGTAAAAATTTCAACTGTTTTAATGCTCCTTTTCATATACACTGTAATGTACATCTGAATTGTCATCAGTCATTGCTTTAATATTTACAAGAAACATATGTACAAAATGAACCCCTCTTTAAAAAAATAGCATTTGACTTAAGTAATCGAAAAATAGTATAGTATCATATCATATCCTGATCAGGATATAGGGCTCACGGCGGGTGTGACCGGTCAACAGGAGATGCTTACTCCTTCTAGGCACCTGATCCTACCTCTGGTGTGTCCAGGGGTTCGTGTGTGCACAACTATCTATTTTGTATTGCTTATAGGAGTTATGAGATTGATCCCTGTTTGTTATCTTCACCTTGCACTTATGAGATATGGGTGACAATGCTATTGCTATCGTGGCAAGCTACTGACATACAAGTTAATGGTACAGGGGTTTCAGCAGTCTTGATTGAAGTTAGCATTTCGCAAACTCTATTGTCGTTATAACAATCTAGTTCGTCAATGCAGACTATCATTGGGTCAAATGCTGTTTGACATGTTTCATACCGATTGTTAATTCGTTCTTGGCACACTGATTTTGACTACGGTTAACTCCGTTTAGGATATACATATAGGGCTCACGCCGGGTATGACCGGTCGACAGGGCATACTTACTCCTCCTAGACACCTTATCCCACCTGTGGTGTGTCCAGGGATCCGTGTTTGCCAAACTATCTACTTTTTATTGCTTATAGGAGTTATGAGATTGATCACTGTTCGTTATCTTCACCTTTCATATCGAACCTGAAATCACCTAATGCGATTATTTTCTATTGATTACATTAGATGCATGCAAATATCCCCATGTGAAATCTAAGACTCATATAACTGTATGTATTAACTGAGGTTCATTTCCATTCCTTCCAGTTCAAAATAGTTATAATTCAAATTAGAAAAAAAATTGTATTTAGACAAGGAATTTCTTTTACCCGCAATGTGTCCGTAGGAATAAAAAGTGCGAAACGTGTCCAAAAATATAGACTTTGAAATCGAGGGTAAACCATTTGTTCTCATCTTGACATTGAGAACTGTTCCATTCAAACCGCTCAGTGTTCGTTTCTCAAGCAAAACTGTTCGTTGCCAAACCATTCAGCGCTCGTTAATCGTTCCACTGGCGTAGTAGTCCGCTTCAGGGTTTATAGTACATTTATCGATGTGGTATCTCAGTGGTAGAGTGTTCGCTTCGTATTCGAGATATATTGAGTTCCAGCACCGCTTGTGCCATGTCCACGTCAAACCTATGACGTTAACATGGGTAGGGATTGCTCCTTCGCCAAATGCTCGGCATTTAAAAAGTGAAAACCACAGGGTTTTCGGATATGACCTCATAAAAAACGTCCCAATGTCGCGGCAGGCGTTGGCACCTTAAAAATCTCTTACTGCCATAAGCACCAAGAATAAATTTGTGGTACTTCACTGATGACTGGTGACATCTCAATATGAGTGAAAATTTTTCGACGGGGGGAAAAACAAACAAAGAACTAGCACATTAAGCGTTCTTAAATGTGATGATAGAAAAGGTTAGACTAAAATCTTTGATATTCTTCATATACTCTAGAATTAAGGATCACATCTGAAATTAGAGGGATATCAATATCAAATCTGGTATTTGCAAGTTATTTATAAAGGTTTGGTGATTTTAGAATTTTATTTTTCAAATGTGTGTAGTGTGTCGGCTTCATATCAGACTAGAAAGTGTAATGTGGTGTTTATTCTAAAGTATTTTCATTGAAGTGTTGCTCAATCCATGGAAAGTCAATCTTACTTAAGTGAGTGTATTTTCAGATCAGAGTGGAGCTTGGTGGACAGGGGAAAACACTAGCATTCTTAAAATCTGATGGGAGTGGAAGCAACAACAAAGATTGGTTTAGCAAATCAAGAATTCTATATAGTAGTATTTAAGTATCAAAACGGCAAATACTACTTTTGTTATTTCTTTTTTTAGACACGACAGAGATACAAATCCTGTCAAAAGGCACTTCTTCGTTAACCAACGTTATGCGGGATGACCCAATGATTCTGGGTGGTTTGTAGTTTTAGACAAGACCAATGAAGTGTGTCCATGGGCAAGAAAGGGAAACTTACCAGCCTTTTTGTATAGCAAGGGTTCTAAAGTTGCAAACTGGAATCACAGTAAGTGATTTTTAAGATAGCATGGTTTCATTAAATTTCGTTGAATACTGCAATTTGTGGTTGTACCGTTAATAGAGATTAGTGAATTCATGGATGAGTTACATCGTACTATTTGTTCTTCTATAAGAATTTTACTTTGTTGATGATTCGAATTTTTGTTTCTGGTTAGTTGCAATTATGAACGAAAATTGGTGAAAAATGTCAATGAAGCCGCATAATATGACAAAAAATCAAGAAATGCAGTCATTATCAGGACTTAACTATGTTTTAATTGATTATTTGGTATAAAAAAGGTGAATGTAGCAAGCAGTGATGAATCTCATAAACCCTATAAGGGATGTAAAATAAAGAGTTTGGCAAACACGTAAAGTATTTTTGAAATCTTCATTGTTTATATCATAATTTAATTCTATTCCAACCCGACATCATTTATATTTCTAATTGTTTTGACGGTACGAATCTGACCTGATATGAATCTTCACAAACAGTGGAACAGTAGAACCTTAATACATTTGCTTTCTTTTTTCAGGTCCAGGAGTCGCCGATGTGATGAATGTATATATTCAAGCACTGTAGCTTTCATGGACTAAACCTTAAAAGTCTTAATGATTGTGTATGTGTAAAGTTATGCCTATTCATCAATCTTTCTTATACGTCAGACAATCATGAATTACAATAAATGTGGTTCATTAAATACTTGTTCAAGCATATGCGTTGCATTAGAACCTTCTGTACTTGGTATCCAAATGATTGCTTTTTGTTTATCTGATAATGATAATTAAACCTCGAGAGAAGGACAGAAGTGGTCAGCGGATGTCATGTAGTACACGGGAATAAAAGGAAATTAGTGAGGATAGTTCAGGGACTTGATTAAGGAAGGGGAAGGACAAAGGTACCCAGGGGTAGACATTATTTTACACATTGGGAAATCAGTGTAATAGTGATACTGGAAAAGTCAGAAATACAAGTTCGAAAAATTCACGTGAGATAGCAGGTATTTGTTAGCTTGCACCTTGATATATTTAAATTGTTACTTACCGGAATAGTTTGTACATCACAAATATTTCCGATTATACTATAAGAGGCATTTAAAGACCAACACATCTTTTGGATTCTGAGTGAATCCCACTGGTCGATAAGGGGACTCCGCAGATGATTTGCATTATGCCTCCAGTAATTCAGCTTAAAATCAGGTGGACATTTTTGTTCGTGAAAACTATCATTAGATGTTTATGTTCATTATTTCTAATTAACAATGTATTAGCTCCTTTTCAGATTTAAAATTCACTCCTTTTCATGTCTTTCACCTTGAATTGAATTTTTCTATTTAGTAAATGCCCATCTACTTAAAGATGTGCACTCGACGTAAAATGTATTTACGTTTTGCACTACAAAGCCTAAGAAACTGGTAAAATCAAGCTTGAGGTTTTCAAAACATCTTATATCGAAACTGACTCCATATCTGCTTTACACATATATTTGGATGTTTTATTGAACATACATGTTGAAAGTAAACTAACAAATTAACTATATTACGAACGGGAAAACTTCAGCTTCTTCATGGTCAGCTTCCCATACCTACGTAGCAATGTTATCACATGCATATGGTGTTTATGACTCTCAACTGATTCGATATTCAAGAGTATGTTCAGCGAATGACCAATTATTAAATTTTGTCAGGCTTTAAATAGATTGATATTGCAGAGGTTTTAAAAGTCTAGTTTAAAGTCAGCATTTCACAAGTTCTATGGTCATTACAATATTCCAATTTGCAAATACATCCTGTCATTAAGTGGAATGTTGTTAATTGTTATGCCATTCTTCACATTTATATTTTGGCTACGGATTACACGAATCACTCCGTTTACCTGATCAGGATATAACGATGTTTAGGGTTCATGGTCAGTATGACCAGCCAAAAGGGGATGTTTACTACTCCTAGACACCTGTCTCTTGAGGGAATAATGAAACTAATTGGTTATATGTTCTACCGATTTTATGCTGAACCAAATTTCCTAGCATATTACGAGAAACGCACAAGACCGCTTAAACATCAAAATAAGTTCGAAACTTGCTATTTAAGATGAGAAGTACTCGACATGTTGTCACATTCTGCATGGTGACTGAGAATGAAAATGGCATATAAACTTAATGGAGGCATAAATATACACAATGCACTTGAAATGCTTTATGGTCAGTTTTGAAATCGCAACAGGCTAATGAAAAACAAGTTGATGGTGCAGGGGTTCCAACAGTCTCGTAGAAGTCAGCAATTTGCAAATTCTATGGTCGTTATAACTATTTAGTTTGCCAATACAACCTATCATTGGGTCAAATGCTGTCTGATGTGTTTCATGCCGATTGTTAAACCGTTCTTGGCAAACTGCTTTTGACTACGGATAACTCTGTTTACCTGATCAAGATATAGGGCTCACGGCGGGTGTGACTTCAGGTATATCCAGAGGTTCGTGTTTGCCCAACTCTATTTTGTATTGCTTATAGGAGTTATGAGATTGATCACTGATCGTATATATCACCTTTTATAAAGCACATTCTGTAATTATTGTCTTCGACAAACATAATCGTCCTACGTGAAAAAGACTTTAGTATAAAGCACAGAGAAATCTGCTATATATGGATACCCACTTCCTCCCAAACCGAATGTTGATCCCACGACGTGCAGAACGAAACAAATCATACTAATGTTTTGAGAAATATTTGCAATTAATTAGCATCCGTCAACGTTGGTTGAACGTTTTAGTTCAACTGTGTTTCACAAACCAGTAAGAAAACAATAATATCTTGATACTTGTTAAGATACTTTCAAATAAATGAAGGGTTACTTTCTTACATAAAAGCATATTTTGAAAAGATTTGTAAAAAATGGATGTCCTTTTATGGCAGCAAATTAAACAATGGTCTTGTTCTAAGAAATACACATATGAAATAAAAAAGTTATACCACTAACCATTCTAAGCTATGGCCAGGGTTAAAGGTTTTCAAAAGTGTGCGAAATCCAAGACTATAATGTCAAGACTTCGGTACCAAAGGAAAGGTTTTGTCCCTATTCATTCAAACGCGATGGCCAAGTGACCGGGCAGAAAATATGTGTCCAAGCACCTGTGATTAAAGGGCATAAAATACTTAGTTATATATGACAACTACCCTAGGTAACATTGGATCATAAACATTAGACGGATCTGTAGCATTCTCAAACAGGACAATAGGATTTCGATGCAGAATCGAATTAGTTTCCTTTGTTTTGTAAATGTATTTTCAAAAATACACTTCTTCTAATGCCAACAATACACTTTTTTCAATGATCCCAAAGAAACGCATATTTTCGTTCAATGTAGATTGCTATAAGCATATCATATTTTATATTTATTAGTCTATTTTTCATATTGAAACGGATTTCAAACATTTCGGTTGAGCATCACTGAAGAGACATAATTTCTCGAAATGCGCATCTGGTGCATCAAAATTGGTACCGTGTAATTTTTACATTGAATCCGTCTCTAAATATTGATTGATTGCATATTGTTAAACGTCCCTCTCGAGAATCTTTCACTCATACAAAGAGGTCATCATTACCGGTGAGAGGCTGCAAATTTGGGTCTATGCTCGACGCTTATGGCCATTGAACATGGAGGGGTCTTTATCGTGCCACACCTGATATGGCACGAAGCCTCGGTTTTGAGGTCTCATCCGAATGCCCACCCCAATTAGTCATCTCTTACGACAAGCAAGGAGTACTGAGGACCTATTCTGACCAGAATGGGAATGTCCCCAAAATAAAAATAAAAAATCATACAATACAATTGATAGGTCCTTACCTGTTTGCATCAGTTAATTTTTTTATTACTTTAAGCTGTCTGACTTATCGGCTTGAGCAATATGGGATTCTTACTCCTCCTAGGTACCCTATTATTCCCTGTTTACATCAGTTAA
The DNA here is from genome assembly GCF_947568905.1 of Ostrea edulis. Classification (NCBI taxonomy): domain Eukaryota; kingdom Metazoa; phylum Mollusca; class Bivalvia; order Ostreida; family Ostreidae; genus Ostrea; species Ostrea edulis. The sequence continues at coordinate 69,206,007 of NC_079166.1, read as the reverse complement.
ATTGGTAATTACTTTAAGCTGTCTGACTTAATAGCTTGGGCAATATGAGATTCTTACTCCTCCTAGGTACCCTATTATTCCCCTGGTGTTAACAAGGATCCGTTTTTAACCTCCTCTGAAATTTGTTATATCTATAGCATTTCTGAGATTCATCACTGTTCGTTATCACTTTTTGTTTTCATGCATTAGTTCAATTTTGATTAAATTGATGAATTCATGACATCTATAGCATAATAATGTGTCATTGTGTTTAACATGTGATTAGAAACTGTTGATTTTTCCTGTATCTTACATCAAATCATCAATATATCTATGCAAACTTTACTTATGTGGTATCTTATGATAGCAGTATGCTGGAGGGATGGGTTACGATTATTGGAAATAATTTTTGAAGTCCTTAATATGGTACTTTATCAAATATCTAGCTGCACATATAAAATATGTACTTTATATAAACAGATACCACAGAAGAACCATAGAATAATGATAATATAAGGTGAAGATAACGAACAGTGATAAATCTCATAACTCCTATAAGCAATACAAAATAGATAGTTGGGCAAACACGGACCCCTGGACACACCAGACGTGGGATCAGGTGCCTAGGAGGAGTAAGCATCCCCTGTTGATCAGTCACACTCGCCGTGAGCCCTATATCCTTATCAGGTAAACGGAGTTATCCACAGTCAAAATCAGTGTGCCAAGAACGGCTTAACAATCGGTATGAAACACGTCAGACAGCATTTGACCCAATGCGAGGTTGTAGTGATGAAGTAGATCGTTATAACGACCATAGAATTTGCAAAATAATAAAAAAATAAAATATTCTATAGTTCATATGTGTTTGTGACAAACGCAACACCTGGTAAATAAATAACGATTCAGCTAATCTGTTCTTATCATATTTGATATAAACATATGCAAATTTGTACTCTGCTGTAAACTGCAATGAGAAATATTTTCTGTTTCGCGAATTTTGATTTATTTAAAAAATAAATGCCAGTTCCGTGCTTAGTATTTGATGCACCTTCTTTTTAGAAACAAACATTGGCCAACTCAGTAAAGAATGACATAGTAGAATGGTTGTAAGAAATTGATAGGATATTCGGAGAGGGCGGAGTCAGTTTCCACATAGACCTATATAAATAGAGCGAGTTTACTTTGTTTTCATCAGTGGATTTCCTTATTCCAAAAGGTAATAAACTTATATATATATATATATATATATATATATATATATATATATATATATGTATATATATATATATATATGATTGCAACACGTTTCATATTATGATATTTCATAAATTTCAAATATTCAATGTTTTCAAACCATAGAACCAGGCTGTTAAAGTCTCAAGAATACTGATGAAATAGATTAATCTAAAATATTAAATGATATAAAAACCATTACAAACAAAGATACCTTGCTGGGTGCAGTAAGTGCTTTACCGAGCCCTTAACTTTGCTCCTCACGAATTATATAAACAGCTGTGAAGGAGAAACTTCAAAGTTACTGTGAGACTACATATGCCAGAAGTGGTGTTAATGAAATGTGGATTCTAAAAAATTCTAAAGGACTTTTAGTAAACTTGAAATCGCAGAATTTTCCCCAAATCAATAACATTAAAACCTATAACATTTCAACACTATACACGACCATTCCTCACGCTAAATTAAAGCCTAGACGTTTTGACATCTTAGACATTTGCTTCTTCAACAAAAATGGAAAACGGAAACATTCATATCTAGTGATCAGCCATTCAAAATCTTACTTTATTAAATACCACTCTGATTCCACGCACAAGTACTCTGAAGTTGAAATAAAAAAATGCTGGAGTTCCTCATTGACAATATCTTCGTGGTCTTTGGTGATCAGGTCTTCCAACAGTCTATTGGAATTCCCATGGGCACGAATTGTGCTACTGTGTTAGCTGATCTGTTTCTATATTGATATGAAATATATTTTTTTCAAAAACTTTTATGCGAGAAGAAAAAATATCTCCCTGTGGCCTTCAATTCGACATTTCGATATATCGATAGCGTTTTGTTTATTAACAATAATAACTTTCATTCATATGTCGATCTGATATATCCCTGTTAGCTCGAAATATGGGACACCACAGAGTCGTCCACTTCTACTTCATACTTAGATATTTTATTGAAAGTAGACATTAACGGCAAACTGACAACTCAACTGTAGGACAAACGGGATGATTTCAGCTTCTACATCGTCAACTTCCCCATATTTAAGTAGCAATATTCCATTATCACCTGCATATGGTGTTTATATATCTCAACTGATTCGATATGCAAGAGTTTGCTCTGCGTACAGTCAGTTTTGAAATCGGGGTAAACTACTGACAAACAAGTTGATGGTACATGGATTTCAACAGTCTCGATTGAAGTCAGTATTTTACAAAATCTATGGTCGTTATAACCATCTAGTTCGTCAATACAACCTATCATTGGATCAAATGCTGTCTGACGTGTTTCATACCGATCGTTAAGCCGTTCTTGGCACACTGATTTTGACTGCGGATAACTCCGTTTACCTGAACAGGATATTGGGCTCACGGCGGATGTGACTGGTTGACAGATGATGCTTACTCCTCCTAAGCACCTGATCCCACCTATGGTGTGCCCATGGGTCCTTATTTGCCCAACTATCTATTTTGTATTGCTTGTAGGAGTTATGAGATTGATTACTGCTCGTTATCTTCACCTTTCATGTTTCCTTCTTTCAGATAATACCATGTTGCATAATTCTGGAGCATTGATTTATCTTGGTCTGGTAGCTGTCTTCATTTCAGATAGTTTTGCTAATGATGTGGAAGATAGTAAGTTCTGGAAAACACAATCATGACCCTAACCTCTGAATTCTATCAGAGAAATGCGTTCAAGAAATGCGTTTCCCCACAATATTTAGGTATAGGTAATTTGAGGAGTACAACGAGGGATTCGTGTTTCTTTGATTAAGCATAACACACGTATTACAGTAGGTATATTTGCTCAGTATGTTGTATTATATTGGTTTACACTTTTCTAAAGCTACTGCATAATGCTAATAGAATCGTTTTATAACCTTTGTCGAAGTCTGTGTAAGCAGAATTCGTTTGTGTACAGAGGTACGTAAACTGATCGAAATATAGTAATACTGTTCTGGTATTAAGAACTAATACTAAATCTCATTTTCAAATATTTGTTGTAATGTCATGGTAATCCACAAAACATCCAGTTTTTTTTATTGTAAGAATCGGCTTTGTTCGACATATACTAGAAACATTATTTGAAAAATACACATGTACATGTTCTAAGTTTTATCAACTACTTTAATATGCCTGTTAATTCAATGAATTGTTCTATTCAGAAATGAGACACAATACTGAAAACAATACACGTTGCTCTCATGATATCATCCAAACCCTGTTATGTATGTAATGAGATCTGCATATTTTTAAATGCATATTCTTTTATATATATACCGTGGGATTCTGTAAAACTGAGAATTCTTGGGATATAAAAGTTTGCAATATCATTCATAAGGATTACATTTCCTTATTGTTTAATTGTGGTCCAGTCGAACAGCAACAAAGGCAGATAATCTTCCATTTTCATATCTCTAAATTCAGACTGGCAATTAGTATTCCACGCAGTTAAAGGTAACGGGAAAGATGTCCGTGACGCCTGGAACGCGAGGTCACCATCAGTTTCCTCACCTGGCAATGGTTGTCTTTCACCAGGTTTTAAGTTGGATAACTGTAGGGATAATAGGAAACTGCGAAGTCCCTTGATCGACCAGTGGGAGTCAATCGGAATCCAAAAGGTGTGTTTTATATAGCTGCTTATTATAGTATAATCGGAGATATTTGTGGTGCACAAACTTACAATTTGTTTTTCTTACTTACTGTTACTGACAGTAAATATTCCTACTATGTGCCAACTACGCCGATGTGTAATCATATTAAGACGTTTCTTTGTTCGTTGTATATTGTCTAACTTTCCATTCGATTATTTTTCATTAATAATTTGCGAAGACATGACCATGCCATGAAGCGCCTCAAACATCGACTTTCACGTAGGCATGTTGTTCAGATGTCGTTAACAGTCAGCTGTAGGAATGATCAGGACCTGCATTTTAAAGGTCATGTCCTAAAGATTCGTGACTTTCACTTCTGATACCGGGAATTTGGCGAAGTAACACCTATTGCCTACTTTTATTGTGTTGGGTTTAACGCAGCAGTGGTCCACAGCATAAGACATAGAATATATCTCTTTACGATGCTTACGGACAGTACTAATGCCTTAATACTGATCGACATTTCTTTATTATTTTGGAACTTTAAACCATTTGTAGCTATGTGGGTTTTTTTCCAAATGAATCGAATTTGATATTTTGTGCTATTTGAGGCTTTATCATCCTTTTAATTCTAGACATATACTGGGATATGCATTTTGACTTTGTTTTCCATCACCTTATTGTCCTAAATGAGATGAGGAAAAGTTGTTTGTATGCGTGTGTAGGCAAGCAAATCCATTTTCAGATCCGGGTGGTACTTGGTCGTAATGGGAACAAGTTAGCATTCTTAAAATTTGATGGCAGTGGAAGCAACAAGCTAAATTGGTTTAGCAAATCCAGGCTTCTTCACAATAGTTGGTCCGACCTCAAGACCGCAAGAACTAACATTTTCTCAATTAAAGGGTAAATATAATAATATTAAACATCTACAAACTGTCATCAAACAATTTACATACAATATCCCCAGTATCGATATTTGAATTACAAAATTATCATTGATAACTTTGTAGGCACGACAGAGATGGTAGACGTCCTGTCAAAAGGCACTTTTTTGTCAACAAAAGGTATGGCGGTTGTGCGAATGATGTTGGATGGTTTGTGATCATAGAAAAGACCGATCTCTGTCCCTGGACAAGGAAAGGGAGGACTCCGTTGTTTCTGTATAGGTGGGGTTCAAAAGCTGCTAACTGGAATCGCAGTAAGTAAATAGTATATAACCTTTATTCAAAATGCATAGAAAAACAGACAAGTAAACATTCATACATACACACATATACTTATACAGTGATCCCCCGCTATATTGCCCCCGATATAATGCCACCCCCGCATATCGTCAAAAAAGTTCAAAGTCCCGTTTTCCTCGCTATGTTAAACCCGTTATAACGCCATCACCCGCATATCCCATCCGCCAACCTATTTACAGGTACGATTGGGTCAATTTCCGTTATAATCACTCCCGCTAATTATCGCCAATCAACGGCAGGAAAATTTCAGTGAGTAGGCTGTAGCAATTATCTGCCATTAGTTATCAAGGTATCAAAGTTTGGAGCAGATAATAAGTTAGGTAAATTATAATCAACTGACTTCAGATATGCAGTATTGTTTTTGAAATCTAAGTATGGCGTACACCCCTAAGTATAAGCGTGTTGGACATAAAACAAAAAGTAGAAATCATTAGATACCCCTATTATTATGTATCATTTACGACCACTGGACATCGGGATTATCCAGGCATTCAAAGCATGATGTAGTAGATAAAATTTGTTTGATTTTTTATGACAACTGTACACATACTCCCTTCCTCCGATATAATGCCACCTCCGTTATAATGCCAAAATTGCCGAGGTACAAATGTTGTCGTTATAACGGGGGATCACTGTACACTTATACATATATACATACATACATACATGCATGTACATACCTACCTACCTACATACATGACTTAGTAATTCCATATATTGGAAATAAAAATTGAAAATATAGAATCCATATCTCAAAAATAACACCTAATAGAAATTTACACATTGGAACTTCGAAAGCTTATCATAGAGAAGCAGACAGATATGCAGAAGTTTTTTGTGTCGTGAATCATGTAATAAGAGTTAAGGTATGTGGGTATAGACATTTCGGTTTTCTTCGAGATTGTCATGCAGAGTGATACATTTACCATACGAGACGTTCCAGAATTACTTAATACTGAGTCAAAATGCAAGAAATATACAACTAAGATACAAAGACAAAATGCAAGTGAATGTTTACAATATACACATGATATATACTTCCCTTTAGATGAAATTTTCAAAGAGTGGATTATACCGTAAACTTGCTACAAAGATAAGGTATCAACATTTTCACAAAACCGTTGTGAGGATCTACAGAGTACATCAATGAATCTCAATCATAGACATGGCGGATATACAGGTGTATATCATTTTCAAAAATGCCACTGCTCCTATTATAATACACTACCCACCCGAAATAAGTATACACATATGCAAAATACACATTTTGGAATGAAACATATTCAATATAATGAAAAAAGAATTTAATTCACTGTGTATACGTTTCAATTTATCTCAGTAAAATAATCATTCAAGGGTACAACTTCAATATATGCGAAACAACAGTGGACATTCAAATTTCTGGCATAGTCTGTTAGATTGTGGTATTGATTTATTTAAGGTGAAAAATCAAACGGTCTTATAAAATATACTGATACGTATCAATAATTAATTTGAAATGGTTTTAAAATAAAAGTTTGCAAGGTATCTCTTTTTAGAAAATTCAAAAATTCAGAAAATAAAGTATTTTGATAGAAAAGAAGGATGTAAAAAGTTAAAAGCCTAATTTCATATATTTATATGTAAGAGTTATGTATTGTGTCTCAAAAGATCTGTATCTATGGTGTAACCCATATTTTATATGCACAAGTAACTTATTTTGGTGAGTGTATACTTATTTAGTTATTTTACGTCAACATGACCTTTTTGTCTTCTTATGAAACAGCGTTTATTCAAAAGCCTCTTCATGAGGAAAAAATCTCTTGTTGTGACTTTTCACTCGACAATTAGATATGTCGACAACGTTTTATCTGATAATAATAACCATTTTCATTCATTTGTCGATTTGATATATCCATGTGAACTCAAAATTAAAGACAGCATATAATCTAGTTTGCCAATGCTGTTATTTGGTCAAATGCTTGTGACGTGTTTCATTTCGATTGTTTGGAGGTTCTTGGCATATTGAATTGAACTACGGATTACTCAGTTTACCTAATCAAGATATAGGGCTCATGGTGGATGTGACCGGTCGTCAGGGAATGCTTACTCCTCCTAGGATCCTGATCCCACCTCTGGTATACCCAGAGGTCCGTGTTTGCTCAACTATCTATTTTGTATTCCTTATAGGAGTTGAGATTGAACACTGCTTGTAATCTTCACCTATCAATCAGTAATATGTGTTAATTTAAGCAATATATCATGTTCCTCTCGATATGCGTTTTCTTATTATGGATGACAGTAACAATGTTTTGTGGTAATGATAATGCTTTGTTTTCCTTTTCAGGACCTGGGGTCGCCGATGTCATGAACGTTTACATCCTAAGGGTGTAAATTTCAAGAAGGATTTCCAAAGCATCCTGAGAGATTTGATCTATGTACACCCAGTTTGTACTAATGAATTTATATCAGGAATCTCTGTGTTTGTTTTAAATAGCATATCATATTTTCCTTAGAAGCATATCAACATTTACGTTTGAAGCTTGAAAGATGGTGAGGAGTTGAGGGCATCACACATTCCCAGTAATATCGCAATAATCATGTGTGCAGATAAATGATGCCAGTGAAAAGTCCAACTTATTGATATGTTCATTCTACACCGGTATTTCAAAGACAAATATAGATGAAGTATGTTATTGTTTACGTAAAATGCAATGATATACGTTATTTGTACTTAAGATTACCTATCGATTTAAGAAATTGCAGTGGCTTAATGTGCAGTCTTTATAACATTCGCTACGTGACAAGGAGTTCGTTGTTTTGATCCCTGTTTGTGAGATGACCGCTTCAAACTTAAAAGGTTCTGACTCTCAGTATTCAGAAGTGGAAATCACGGATCAATCAAAGTATACCTTAAACAAAGTCTTTTTTTAAGAAACAGGGCTGAACATTGCTACTGTGGTGAATGTCTCACACCGGTAAAAATATGGTGATTCACCTGTAAACTGTGACGCAGTATAAGAAACAAATTTGCCATAGTACATAAGCAAATAAAGATAAGTAATGTCTCTATAAATAAAATTTAACACAGAGGAAACACATGAAAAATGTTTTCAATACTTTCACACTGATATTACCAGAGTTTATGATTAAATCCTTTTGATGATTTAATGTAGCTCCACCCTCATGTAAAACTTATACGGTACCAATTTTGATGCACCAGATGCGCATTTCGACAAATAATGTCTCTTCAGTGATGCGCAACCGAAATGTATGAAATCCGAAATAACAATGAAGTTTTAGAGCTATTATAGGCAAAAACAGTGTGCTAAAAAGTGGAGTCAAATTCGTCTAAGGATAAGAGCTATGCCTGAAGGAGATAATCCTTAATTTTGAAATGAATTTCTAAATTTTATAACAGCAATTAAATATACATCCGTATTTTCAAGCTAGTAACAACGTAATTAGCTACTGGCTGTAGAGACCCTCGGGGACTAACAGTCCACCAGCAGAGGCCTCGATCCAGGGGTCATAATGTAAAACTTATACGGTATCAATTTTGATGCACCAGATGCGCTTTTAGACAAATGGTGTCTCTTCAGTGATGCGCAACCAAAATGTTTGAAATCTGAAATAACAATGAAGTTTTAGAGCTATTATAGGCAAAAACAGTGTGCTAAAAAGTGGAGTCAAATTCGTTTAGGGATAAGAGCTATGCGTAAATGACATAATCCTTAATTTTGAAATGAATTTCTAAATTTTATAACAGCAATTAAATATACATCCGTATTTTCAAGCTAGTAACGAAGTAATTAGCTACTGGGCTGTAGAGACCCTCGAGGACTAACAGTCCACCACCAGAGGACTCGATCCAGGGTTCATAATGTAAAACTAATACGGTACCAATTTTGGTGCACCAGATGCACATTTCGACAAATAATGCCTCATGTCACAGGTGAAGTGGCACAAATGTTTATGGATGCATGCTACTTGCAGTCGTAGCAACGCGTTTTTTAAAATTGTGCTTATTTTTATCTTGACAAAAGGTTTTTCGTGAAGGGACAGTCACGTCTGATGTTAAATTTATTCGATTTGATGTAGCGGCAGAATTATGTATGGAATCTGGGTACCCAGATAGGAATGCGATCAGGTTTACATATGCACCACTAGGCTAATGAATGGTAAAGATATCGAACAGTGATCAGTTTAATAACTTCTATAAGCAATACAAAATATATTGTTGGGAACACACGGATCCCTGGATATACTAGAGGTGGGATCAGGTGCCTAGAAAGAATAAATATCCCCTATCGGCAATGACATTGCAAGATTTATGACAAATCTCAAGAGCTTGAACTTCTACATAAATATGGAGAGAAAGCTGTAGGTTTGTGTATTGATCATTGAGACGTTATTTCTTTGTGTTAGATCAAGACAAAATAAGCACTAGAACGAAAACATTGATATAGAAAAACGTTTTATTAAGATATATCAAAATATAGGGCTCACGGCGGGTGTGACCAGTCGACAGGAGATGTTTACTCCTCCTAGGCACTTGGTCCCACCTTTGGTACGTGTTTGCCCATCTCTCTATTTTGTATTGCTTATAGGAGTGATGAGATTGATCACCGTTCGTTATCCTCACCTTTAATCGTAAAAGTGGCAAATCTATTTATAGTACAAATCTACATTTGGCTGACCAGTGGCCTGAGTCAAGAATACTAGTAATGCAGACCAATGAATTTCACTTTATACTAATTTATATGCATGGCTTAATAAACCGTTCACTATGTAAAAGAATGAACCCGCCAAGATTCCCAGCCTAGACTTTTATCTTAATACCTCAGTATCTTTTGACCAACATATAAAATCTGACTTTTGATGACGAAATGTTCGCCACTTTAACAATAACAAAGTATCAAATGAACTAGATTTATTGCAATCCATACTAAACTGCTGTATAAGAAAAATTATTCAAGAGACATAACTTTCACTGCACGAAAAATTACCTTTTGTGTACTCTTAAAGATGTAAAAAGGCCACCTTTTGAAGACCTTTCTATATCTTTTGTGCACCTTTTGTATTTTTTGGAAAGGCATAAAAGTTTAACTTTTGTACGACTTTTGGAAGCAAAAAAGGTATCCAAATGGCCCACTTTTACACCTTTCAAATTTTATGATATGTCACCTTTCTTCATCTTTTCAATACAAAAAAGATTATCTTTCTGTGACTTTTATATACATGTACATGTAGTGAAAGGTGGACTTTTTGTATCTTTAATATCATAAATTTCATCTTTGTTGTACCTTTTCCAGTGTCAAAAGTTAACCTTTTTCCTCCTCTAAAATACCCACTTTTTGTTGCTTTTGCTTGCAACATTTGCACCAACAGGTTCCCTTTTCAATATTAAACTCTCTGAAGAACAAAATGTCACTGTTTATAATTCAAAGGTGCTTTATTTTTTTACTTCGATACACAGTCATATTTTATAAAACACATCTCCACATTAGTTTTACATTTTAACATTAAATATATCTAGATCATAATTTACTCATGTATTGGTGCAAAATCAATCAAAACAATCCAATGGTTTATAAATTAGAATCAATAAATACAAGTGCAAATAAATGCATATTGATTGACAATCAAATTAAAATTCCTGGCCTATTCCATAATCACTCCATAAATTAAAATGTTTCCAATCATACTTTTTCATAAAGTGTAAAATTCTGCAATGAAAACCTGAACATTGTGTGAACATGTAACTATACATATTTTATTCAAAGCAAAACTGTTTTCACAATTCACAACCATTTAAAATGCAGAAAAAATAGGATATAAAAGTGACACACACACACACACACACACACATTCCTGAGTTTTTAAGACTTATATTCTGCTTGTACATAAATACAGAAATGTTTCAGAGCATGCTGTCATCTGATACTGACACTGTTTTACATATGAAGAGTGTCTCAGTTAACATTTCTTAATAAATACTATTACCTCTTTATTTCGAACAGTATCATATATTTACAATAAAAAAATTAACATAAACTATATAACAAAATTACCTCATCACTTTTATAAACATATTCATAGTACATGCATGTAGTAGTAAAATATATACACTTCTTTAATCTACTCTATGTGAAGCAGAGAAAAGATGAGCTAAACCATTTCTTTTAAAAGCAGTATTATTTTGTAATTTTCTACATGTATCTAATATGCAGACATAGGGTAAAAAAAATTCCCTTTCAATTCTATAATCATCCATGTGTGAAAGTTTTGAATTAATTAAGCATATCAAAAAATGGTTCAAACAAACTTGGCCAAAGATATTACTAAATGCTTCTTTTCCCTGACAGATCCAAAAAATAAAAATAAAACGTAAATTTTAAAAACATATACAATTATATATTTATTTATATAATGCAGAAACGATTTATAGGAACATTTGGGAAACGTGTCAAAAGGTCCATGGGCCACGTCGGTCACCTGAGCAATAAACAAGCTTGAGCAATTGATCAATTATATTAGTACCTTGGTTCAGAAAAAAAAATCAAAGGTAACCACTAAAAATTCATCATTCAGTTATTATTTCCACTTGTAGAGGTGTATGGCCTAGTGGTTCTGGAGCCCATTGTATTTCTTTAACCTATGAATTGGTCCAGTAGTTCTTGAGAAGAAGTAGATACTGTGAGTCTATAGACATACAGACAACAGACAATAGGTGATCAGAAAATCTCACTTGAGCTTTCATTTCAGGTGATCTAATAAAAGGAAAAAGTAAAAGTGAGTGTTTTAGGCCCAAAAAAAGTTTAATCAATAGTTTCTCAAGCCCTGTCACATCCATTGAAAAGGTACCGCATTTAATTTTTTCTTCTTCAATTTATATTTGTTTATTTATGTAAATGAGGTAACTCTTTTGTTATAGATATTTATGTAAACCGTCTAAAAGGTTTTAACAAGATTATGTAAGTATCTTTTGTTTAAATAATTATTGAATGCAAACTCATTTATGTGCAAATGTTTAAGAATAATAGAATACATTTAATAGTAAGTAATGTGTGAAGCTATTTTATTTTATAAAAATAAAAATCCCATATTCCATTGCTTATTCTATATATGAGAAAGAAAAAGTAACTCATTATACAATCAACATTAAAAAGAAAAGATAACTCATTCTACAGCCAAATATAAAAAAAAAAAATACCTGCCTGCCTCATCAAAATTTCAAATTTTTGGCCTGAGAAACTATTATTTTTTATTTTTTTGCCTTAATCAAAACAGTTTTTTTTTTTTATAATTTAGTTTTTATAAAGAATTTAGTTTGAATGTGAATACTAAACATGACTACTTATAACAATGAAATTTCTTTACATTTTAGTCTTTATTAACGATCCATGAGCACTCTTCTGGGTAGTTGGGTACGGATTTGGCATGAGGAGACCCTATAGTTCACTTCTGCATTAACCTCCTACTCTTTGTGGAGCATATCTCTAGAAATACTCTATCAAGTTTTGATTTCACCTTCGCAAAGATGTCGCTCTGCCAAGATGGAGGATGTGTGATGAACCCATCATCGCACTCCTCATCACTTGAAGTAAAATCAACTTTTAATACTTTTTTGATTTGGGTTCTTCTTTGCTCGGTCTGCCAACCTCTTCTCTGCAATTCCTCTAATGCCTGTGTTCTCCTTTTTGCTTTCTGAAATAAATAAATAAACATATGCTTTTAATCACTTCTTTGCCAATTGAAGGTGGATGAGTGAGAAATCCTCTGCCACACTCCTTAACACTAAAGGTGGAATTTATACTTTCAGGACATTTTGGATCTGTGTCCTCAGTTCACTTTCCCATCATAATCCTCCAAAACTTGTTTTCTTTACTTTTCCATTTAAAAAAAAAAAGACAGAGCTATACAGAATTTTTTATTAATACCTGTATATGGAAATTATCAAACTAAACATCTTTATAATTGTAATGCTTAACCAATAACAAGAGGCCCATGGGCCACATCACTCACATGAGTCACCTTGGCCCATACCTAAAGATTTTCCTAATATATTCGCATGTAAAACTTTGATCCCTATTGTGGCCCCACCCTTCCCCCGGGGGGCATAATTTTAACAAACGTGAATCTGCACTATGTCAGGAAGCTGTCATGTAAATTTGTACTTTCCTGGTGCAGTGGTTCTTGAGAAGAAGATTTTTAAAGATTTCCCTATATATTTTATGTAAAACTTTGATCCCCTATTGTGGCCCTATCCTACCCCCAGGGGCCATGATTTTAACAAACTTGAATCTGCACTATGTCAGGAAACTTTCATATAAATTTGTACTTTCCTGGCACAGTGGTTCTTGAGAAGATTTTCAAAGATTTTACCTATATATTCGCATGTAAACTTTGATCCCCTATAGTGGCCCCAACCTACCCCCGGGTGTCATGGTTTTAACAAACTTGAATCTGCACTATGTCAGGAAGCTTTCTTGTAAACTTCAGCTCTTCTGGCCCAGTGGTTCTTGAGAAGAAGATTTTTAAATGACCCCACCCCATTTTTGCAATTTTGAGATTATCTCCCCTTTGAAGGGGGAATGGCCCTTCATTTGAACAAACTTGAATTCCCTTCACCCAAGGATGTTTTGTGCCAAGTTTGGTTGAAATTGTCCCAGTGGTTCTGGAGAAGATTTTAAAAGTCGTCAATGTTCTTTCACCATTTCGCTATTATCTCCCCTTGAAAAGGGGCGTGGCCCTTCATTTGAACAAACTTGAATTCCCTTAATCCAAGGATGTTTTGAGCCAAGTTTAGTTGAAATTGGCCCAGTGGTTCTGGAGAAGAAGATTTTTAAAAGTTGTCAATGCATTTTCACTATATTGCTATTATCTCCCCTTGGAGAAGGGCGTGGCCCTTCATTTGAAGAAATATGAATCCCCTTTACCCAAGGATCTTTAGTGCCAAGTTTGGTTGAAATTGGCCCAGTGGTTCTGGAGAAGAAGATTTTTTAAAAATTTCAGTGTATTTTTGCTATTTCATTATTATCTCCCCTTGGAGAAAGGAACTGCCCTTCAATTGAACAATTTGCCTTTGGCTCAGGTAAGCTAAAAAGAGTCTCATTTTCACATACTTAAAACACATTTTACATATTACACAAGTAGTTGACCAATACTCTGTTAGAAATAAATTAATGAATGGCCTTGATAAGGGAATATTCACTATTAATGAAAAATATACCAATTATGCAATTTAATTTACATGTACGTATTTCTAATTTGTACCTCATGTCTAAATTCTCAACCAACAATTAAAAGAAAAGTTTAATTTCTTTTAGAGTGTGTTCCTTGAAATGCTCCATGAAATCATCAATATTGTTATCAATAAAAATATCTTGGGCCTAAAAAAAATTAGTCAATAGTTTATCAAGCCCTGCTGAATGCGATGAAAAGGTACCAAATGGAATTTTTTTCCAATCTATATTTGTTTATTAATAATGAGATAACTCTTCTGTTATAGATATTTATGTAAAACTTTGAGAAAGTTTTAATAGAATTACATTTATTTTTTTGATCAAATAATTATTGAATGCATACTCATTTATGTGCAAGTGATTAAAAATGATAGTGTAAATTTAATAGTAAGTAATGTGAAGCTATTCTTGATAGAAATAAAAATTCCATGGCTTATAATCATGTACATGAGAAAGAAAAGGTAACTCATTCTGCAGTCAACATAAAAAAGAAAGATATCTCATACTAAAGGCAAGTAAAAAAAAAAAAAAAATACCTGCATGCCTCATCAAAATTTTTAAATTTTTGGCCCAGGAAACTATTAATTTTATTTTTTGGCCTTAAAAGTGAAATAATTTGAGTTCAAAATGATATGACAATTATACATGTATATACATTACCTCCTTCTTTCTTTCATACATCACTCTTTTTGCTTTCTGCTCTTCATGTTTATTCTTTGACTTCAGCACAGATTCCTGTCTTTTAGACAGGAAATACCTCTTGATATCACCTATACATTAAAAAGTACAATGAGTGCATATAAAAACAGAATATCATTCTGGTGCTTTTGAAAACTTAAGATGATTCTAAATGTATATGGAACACTGTTCATTTGACCCCAAAAACCGAGAACAATGGATATATGTATAAATCAAGAATTTTTTTTAAACTTGAAGACCAACTTTCATGAGAATGAGTCAAATGATTGTGTACTGTTTAACGACGTCCCTCTCGAGAATCTTTCATTCATATGGAGACGTCACCATTGCCGGTGAAGGGCTGCAAAATTTAGGCCTATGCTCAGCACTTATGGCCATTGAGCAAGGAGGAATCTTTAATGTGTCACACCTGCTGTGATATAGGGCCTCGGTTTTTGCAGTCTCGTCCAAAGGACCACCCCATTTAGTCACTTCTTACAACAAGCAGGGGGTACTAAGAACCTATTCTAACCCGGATCCCCACGATCAAATGAATCGAAACTTAAACCTGATCTATATATATAAATCATAATAATATAAAGAGATATACCAACAAAAAAAAGTTCACTATCTTCAGGCACCATGTAAAAAAGGACTGGAATGTGAAGAAAAATTATAAATTTTCAAAGTCCAAGGACCATAAATTTTGTGAAAATGGGTTAATTCCATACAGAACTTGGACTTGACTGATTTGTAAGTCATCAATAAAAATCAGCTCATTATCAACAAGAGGTCCATGAGCCACATCGCTCAACTGAGTCACCTTGGCCCATATTCAAAGATTTTCCCTACATATTCGCATGTAAAACTTTGACCCCTATTGTGGCCACAACATACCGCTGGGGTCATGATTTTAACAAACTTGAATCTGCACTATGTCAGGAAGCTTTCATGTAAATTTCAGCTCTTCTGGCCCAGTGGTTCTTAAGAAGATTTTTAAATGACCCAACCCTATTTTTGCATTTTTGTGATTGTCTCCCCTTTTAAGGGGGCAAGACCCTTTATTTGAACAAACTTGAAAACCCTTCACCCTAGGATGCTTTTTGCTAAGTTTGGTTGAAAGTGGCACAGTGGTTCTATAGAAGTCGAAAATGTAAACAGTTTACAGACAGACGGACAACAGGTGATCAGAAAAGCTCACTTGACCTTTCAGCTCAGAAGAGCTAAAAACTGCAGCAAATACTTTACAGAAACTTAAGAAAATAAGAAATTTTCAAAGTCTAAGGACTATTGCTCAGGCTAATCAACTCCAAATTCAAATGTGACCTGTCATTCATCAGTATAAAGAAGTATACCAAAAATCATTTCATTATCTCAAGGCACTGAAAAGGAAATGTCTGAAGACAAGAACTATGATAGAATGGCAGAATAACAGACAGAAAGAAGTAACACTATTGATGCCCGACCATTTCATGACGGAGACATAAAATTGGTATTTGACAATCAGACATATAGTAAATATGTGCATAAACATTTATGGCATGAAATACTTACACTGAATGACTCTCTCTTCAACATCAGAATTCAGCCCTTTTACAAACATTGAGATATGATTACTCATATCTGTATTCTCATCATCATGTTGCCTAAAAATATTATTGGTTCAGTTGGAATAAAAATCTTTTTAAATTATCTGGTATGAGATTTTATTATCATCATTTTATTCACAATTAAAATGCTAGCAATTTCTATGTAAATAATATTATAAAAAGTGGACAAAATGATATTGATACTGACTTCTTGTTGTCACACATCCAGGTATATCCCCTTTTCTGGCCATCACTGTATCCATCTCTGATTGCATTCTGCAATATGAATAAAAAACATTATAAATAAGAAAACATTATGTTGTAGAGAGATTGTTTTGATACCTTTTAGAATTGTTTCCATTAAAGCATTTTCATGTCAAATAGGCACAATTTGATAGGAATGATATTTATTTACAGGGGCAGATCCAGGCTATTTTCTTACGGGGTGTCCAAATTTTGGGGGGAAGCAAACCACATTATTCTTGGGGGAGGGTGCAACACTTTTTTTGTTGGGGGGGGGGGCATACAAATCATGATATGGATCAGGATGTTATAGCATCCTTGACTCCCCCTCCCTTGATCACCCCTTTTTATCTATGCCTAATGCTCATGTGCATGTACGTAATTAGATTCACAAAAAGAATTTCAGTACTTTATTTCACTTGAGTTTGAGTAAGTGAGGAATAATGTCAGTGAAGAATAATGTCAATCTTTCATCAAACTCCAAACTATACCATGTCATACATGTATGTCATATTATGCCTTACCACAAATGTGCTTTAAATTGTCAAATCATAATTATTAAACACACACACAAGCAAAAACAAACAAAACCCCACATTGTTTTAACTCTTGTTGTCTGCTACCAGTATTTGATTTCAGAAAACATTGCAAGATGTATAGTGCTTACACGTATACTAGGTGGTACAGTAATTTTCTCCTCAGCTGGTTTCTCTTCTCCCTCTTGTTCTCTTTTCTCTAGCGCTTTTAGTCTTTTCAGGATTGCGTCCTGTTGTTGAAGGATTTTCTCCAAAATACTTCTTATAGCTAAAACAATATCATTGTTAGATATATTATGAACATAACACAGGAACCGGGGTCAATACCATATCACCCCTAATAAAAAACAAAAGGCTTGTGTTTTTTATTAGGGGGTGGTATGGTATTAATTGACCCCTACTATTATTACTATACAGACAAAATTACCGGTTCCTGTGAACATACACATGCAAGTTTTAAACAGGCAAACCTGACCCACCCACACTTTCTCCCTCCCCCCCCCTCTCTCTCTCTCTCTCTGACCCAGGTGCACACTACAAACACATACAAGATATTTTATTGACCAATCAAGGGGCCCGGAATTTAAGGCATTAATTGTAACATGTAGAAGTATAATTTAAACATTATTTCATGCATTGAATATTTAGATAAACAAATAGGGCCAATATAGCCAGTCAGGGTTTTACCCAGCATTTAGATGTTACTACCCATTTTGAATTTAAGGGAAATTTTTAAGAATGCAGTCATTGAGCTTTCAGGGGATGGTGGTGGGGGACATCCATGGAATATAATATCCACAGATCATTACAGCCATATAAATTGATTGATTACTCATTTTATCTATAATGTAAGTCTGACAATTATAGAAAATGACTTGGAATATATTTTAAAAAATGATTTTTGTTGAAAATTCTCATACAATTTTGTCAAGTTTCTACAAATGAAGGGGAATTTTTTATCTGTGGAAGGGGAAATATCCATTTGTTGCCAAAGGGGAAAGGTACCTTATACCGGTAGTAAAAACAACCTAGATAAATCCCTGCAGCTTACTTATACGTACATTTGTTTGGTTGGCAGACGGGTGTTTCATCGCTCACTCTGGTCCTTGGCCTCTTACTCCCTAAAGTTGGAGTATTCTGGAGTTCCTAAGGTAAACATTAAAGAGAAAGTAAAAAAAAAAAAAAAATTCGGAACACCTGAGGTTGCTTTTGAGATAAAATCCGAGAGTATTCCATTATCGGATTACCTCGCCGTTTTCCTCGCGTTCTAAGGGCGAGGTGATCCGATTGTTAATTTTTCCCACAAGAAAAAAGGCGAAAAAAGGTGAAAACAGGCGAAAACAAAATAAGATTGTAAATCTTTTATCAAATCTTAAATAACCATTATAATTATGTTATCTACTAATAATCATATTTAAAACGTTTCTGAATGAATTCGAAACTAATGGTATTACTGTGTAACTTCCTAACTACGATGTAAACAATAGCCTAGCATCATCCAAAAATCTACTACGCTTTCGGAGTAACCTGTGATGCACTTTGGATAAAATACCAAGTATTTTGCATCTTCATACAAAATGTTTCACATATAAAGTAATTGTAGAAGTTAAGATTCCATTAAAACGACGTGCCTGTGAATGTTCCTCATCATTTTCCTCTTCCCCGATGAATCGAAGATGGCGGGCAGAATCCGTCGTCTTTTCATGGCGTTTGGGGATGGGGAGCTAGCCCTGTGTGCCTGTTGTGCGGACAAGGGGTTCAAACTGAAGGAATCTTCTTCATTACCATCATCGTCACTGAAGATTCTCTCAGACTGTGAGTCGGGATCAAGAGGACGGCTCATTTTCTCTTACTCTCAAATTCAATAGGCCTATTCAGTAATGGTATTGGCAGAAACAGCTAAACTTTGACGCAATTCCCGCGCGAGAGGGCAGGGTTCCCGCGCTAGAGGGGGCTTGGGCGGAAATTGGAACCCCCTGAAACCCCACTATTTGTGAGATGCTTTGGAGGCAAGCACAACATCATTTTTAAAGATCTTTATAGAATTTTCACTGGTATGTATATTATATGTCTGTGTTTTGTGTTAGTTAAAATGAATAGATTGACATATTTTGTATTTATGCCAAAAAGGGGGAAATGAAGAAGAAGATTAAGGAAAAAAGCAATATCATAGTGGCATTGTGGTTGATAACCGAAGAAAATGCACTATTTTCAAGTACTGTACATATTGCTAATTGAAATAAAACTGCATGAATTGGTAATACTGTATGTAATTTGCAAAAGTGATTTTTCATCAAGATATTAGATTTTGTTTTCTTACCTTTAAATTGCTTGTTTATAGGTACATGTATCAAAAGTGATGATCATATACTCTGACGACTCCAACTGAAACCCCACTACTTTTAAGATGCTTTGGAGGCTCAAGCACAACATCATTTTTAAAGATCTTTATAGAATTTTCACTGGTATGTATATTATATGTCTGTGTTTTGTGTTAGTTAAAATGAATAGATTGTCATATTTTGTATTTATGCCAAAAAGGGGGGGGGGAATTAAGAAGAAGATTAAGGAAAAAAGCAATATCATAGTAGTATTGTGGTTGATAACCGAAGAAAATGCACTGTTTTCAAGTACTGTACATATTGCTAATTGAAATAAAACTGCATGAATTGATAATATTATATGTAATTTGCAAAAAGTGATTTTTCATCAAGATATTAGATTTTGTTTTCTTACCTTTAAATTGCTTGTTTATAGGTACATGTATCAAAAGCGATGAGCATATGCTCTGACGACTCAAACAAACAGCGAATTGTCATCATTTAAAAGAAGAAGAAGTCCACCTCATTCTTGTCTTACATGTATGAGTAATCTTTAAAAGGTATACATTAATGTATTTTTAATTTCAAATGAAACTAAAAAAAAAAGAGAAGATAATATAACAATGACCTGTGGTTACTTGATGTCCTAAAGAAGGAAATTCAATTTAAAATCATTGTATGGAAATCAATTTAAATCATTGTACTCTCTCCCCCCCCCCCCCCCCCCCACCGCTTCTTATATAAGTGAAATGACGGTAATGGCTGCATATAATGAATTTAATTTATTTACATGTCAAGCTGATTTTTTTTTTTTTTTAAAAACCCAGAGAGTTCATTATTTGAACATTTTCAGCCTCTTCTGTGAAACTGCTGAATCAATTTTAACCAATTTGATTTATAGCATTTATAGGTGAAGTGGAACAAAAATTGTTAATTTTATGCCCCCCCCCCCCCCTATACCTGAGGGGTGGGCTAGAACCATAAAAATTAATGTAATCTTTAAAAATCGTCTTTACTCCTGATGTCAAGCAGTCAAACTGCTGTCATGATTGTCATAAGCATTGAACCCTCTAGCCTATTAAAATTGTGAAATTCATGGCCCCATGGTCAGGGGTTCTGGTGTTAGGTGCACAGGCACTCGACGTTTTAAATATATATAATTAAAAATTGTCTTCTATGAATAGTTTGTTTACAGGAAGACAATTTTTTTTTATTATTTATATTTATAAAATGTTGAGTGCCTGTGGTTAGGTGTTCTGGTGTTAAGGTGGGGTTCTATAGATCATATAGTGAAATGCATAAATTGCGTTCTGCCACAAAATGAACTCTGCCACTATGTACTGACATGTGGGAGTGGGTGGTATCATTTTGCGAGCTCAGGCCACAGAGTACCTCTAGTTTATTTAGGGACCAAAAGTCTCACTAAGTGTCAGTCCAATATCAATCATATATTTATAAGTCCCATTTAGTCAGAGTTGTGAGTCCTTCCAGGGCATGTGCATTTCAGTGTAAGACCGATGAAACAACATATATATTTGAGACACTGCTGCTAGCTATATCATAAATGATAACCAGTGGAATTATCAGAACCCTGTGGAAATAAAATTAGACACAACTGTTTTACATATGTTTATATCAAGTTTATTAATGCGTTATATTTCCAATTCTTAGCTCAGCTCAAGCAAGTTTTTCTGATCACCTGTTGTTCGTCGTCAGTCTGTCTGTAAACTCTTCTTCTCCAGAACCACTGGGCTAATTTCAACCAAACTTGGCAAAAATCATCTTTGGGTAAAGAGGATTCAAGTTTCTTCAAATGAAGGCCGTGCCCCCTTCAAAGGGGAGATAATCACAAAATGCAAAAATAGGGTGGGGTCATTTAAAAATCTTCTCATCAAGAACCACTGGCCAGAAAAGTTCAAGTTTGTGAAAAGCATAGCCCCTGGGGGTAGGGTGGGGCCACAATAGGGAATCAAAGTTTTACATGTGAGTATATAGGGATTATCTTTTAAAATCAACTTTTCAAAAACTACTGGGCCATAAAAGTTCAAAAGTACATGAAAGTTTCCTGACATTGAGTAGATCCAAGGTCTCTTGTACTATTTAAGCTAGGGCTTTCATATTTTGTATATATATACATTATTTATGTGAATACCTTTCATGTGATGCAATGGTGTGTTATCTTGTGACCTTGACCTGGAAGTTTGCCCTACCTTGAAAAAAAATCTGACCTATTCAATATGTCCTGAACTATTTAAGGTATATCTTTCATATCTTGTATTTCTTATTGCAAGACCTTCCATTTCATATCATGACCTTTGACCTTTTACTTGGAATTTGACCTACTTTTAAGAAAACATAACCCATAAAATGTATCTGGAACTATTCTAGTTAGGGCTTTCATATTTTGTATATAAATCCTTTATGGCAAGACCTTGTGACACAATAATGTGTTTGATATTTTGACCTTCTATGGGAAAATGGGATTTATAAAAATCTTTTTTTAGAATTCACAACATCTGAACTATGGCAGGGCCGAGGTGACTCAGGTGACTGATATTGCCCATGGGCCTCTTGCTTATTATGTTTCTGATATACTTCTTTCATGACAGGCAACATGGGTAAACACAGCATGGAGAGCAAAAGGAAATTCAGACAAAGGAAAAGGAAAGAAAACAGACAAAAGAAGAAACAGCTTAAAAAAGCAAGTATGAAAAACCACATCTGCCTCTGTAATGCTTCATCTTGCCCAGACAATACAACAATTTCATCATCATCACCATCATCATCATCAACATCACCACCATCATCATCAACATCATCATCATTATCATCATCATCATCATCATCAGTCAAGCCAAAAGAAAGTCAAAATCTTATAACATTCACCTCGGATCCATTGTATGTTCGTTTCATGGAGTACAATATGTTGAAAAAACGTGTTGCAGTCATTGAACAAAGAGAAGGCTGTTGAAGGAAACAAATGTTATAGTGGAATGCATGAACTTTAATGTATTTAATTTTTTGTGGATAAAATTAGAACCAGTAAAAATTGCTTTTATTAAACTTTAGAGTCTCTTATGGACAAACAAACAAAATTACTAGTGCTAAGTGATAAATTTTAAATCAATTAAATACTGGTAGATTACAATGAATTAAAAGCATTTGAATTGACATGAACCCATTGTTTCAAATTTAGTGACAGAGACTAAAACTCACTCTCGTATCTAAGTGAAGATATGAAATAATTTTTTTAAGGCATACAAGGAAGTGAATTTTAAAAAAAAGGGAATCCTCATACCGATGTGCCATGGAGAGGTGTTTTCATTTGAAATGATCCTATAGTCAGGCAGATATGGAGAGGTGACCCTAATTTTTTTTCCCCTGATAAATGATAAAATTTGTATTGTAGTGTAGGAGAGGAGAAAATATATGGCTGGACCGGGAATCAAACCCGGGGCCCCTGCATTACCAGTCAGGTGCTTTAACCACTGAGCTATCAAAGCACGGTCCATATAGCCCTAACTATTACATTATTTTAACTTGTACTTGTTACCTTAGGCTTGTATCAATCAAGTATCCTAGTATAGTATTTCTATTGATAGTAAAATGAGTTCATGATCAGAATTGGAGATCCTCAAGTCTATTTGCCATGGAGAGGTGTTTTCATTTGAAATGATCCTATAGTCAGGCAGATATGGGGAGGTGACCCTAATTTTTTTCCCCTGATAAATGATAAAATTTGTATTGTAGTATAGGAGAGGAGAAAATAAATGGCTGGACCGGGAATCGAACCCGGGACCCCTGCATTACCAGTCAGGTGCTCTAACCACTGAGCTATCAAAGCACAGTCCATATAGCCCTAACTATTATATTACATGTATTTTAATTTGTACAACCTTTGGCTTGGATCAATTAAGTATCTTAGTGTAGTATTTCTATTGATAGTAAAATGAGTTCATGATCAGAATTGGAGATCCTCATGCCTATTTGCCATGGAGAGGTGTTTTCATTTGAAATGATCCTATAGCCAGGCAGATATGGAGAGGTGACCTGGCATAACCTTTTTTATTTTCATTTTCAAAATAATCTAATTAAAAATTGCAATATGAACTTGTACTGAAATATCATTATAGTAGTAGGAGCATCCTTGTGCCTACTTGCTGTTAAAAGGTGTTTTTCATATCAGTTCATCCTTAATAGCCAGGCAAGGAGAATTGAACCTTTTATCCAAGGAAAAATTGAGATCAACACAAAAGAGATTATTAGTTCATATTGTTTTGTTATTTTTTTTCTTTTTCAAAAGTATTTCATCTTCATACATTTTAATAAACTGCTTCTATATAAGGAGGATATGATGGGGGTTATTTAAATCTTTTTGACATTAAAATGAGGCAAGTACCATGCACGCATGCAACTACGGTATATTACTACTTAAATTAGATAATTGATATATTATTATAAGTTTGCATAATCATATTCAACACTGTGTACTTCAAACTTTAAATTTTTTTTCTTGTGTTTACAGATCACATAGAGTAGTCACTTGCACTAATGGAGACATACATATTTCATTAATTGTGCAGTACAGATGATACTTACATGTGTAGCAATGCATCCAGGAGCCATCTTTCCATATTTTATCACCATTAGAGTTTACTTGTTATTGGACTGTGTTATGTAGTTTTGTTATTGTTATGCGGATTTTTATTCTGTGAAAAATTAAGCGGTTTTTTTAAAATTGTAATACAATATGCCATTTGCAGCAAAGCGTCCACGTAAGATTTGCACAAAATGTAAATTAGAGTTTTCAGACAGACATTTTCGGAGACATGTGGAAACATGTAGTAAAGACCTTCCACTGTCAAATGCATATAGTGATAGTGATGATAGCAAAACAGATGATGATGTTCATGAGGAAACTGCACTTTTTTCAGATGATGAAGAGATTATATATAAAAACTATGATATCAAGAAGAAAACTGTTGCACACAAAACTTTTTGTAATATTAGTGAAGAAGATGCTGAAACATTTTTTGATGATGACTTTGAAAACAGTGCAGACATTTTAGTGAGCAGTGATTTTGACTCTGATATTGAAGATACTTACATTTCTATCGATACAGATCTTGAAGAGCATAAAAATGTATCTGAATCAGAATCAATGAATGTGTTGACACGAGTTATATGTACTATTTTGGTACTGTGGCAGTCAGTATATAATGTGTCTGATTTAGCTGTTGAAGCTTTGTTGAAGCTATTGTCAACTGTATTTTGTTTTTTTATGTATTTTTTCTGCAGTTCTTCAACCATTAGTAAATGTTTTCCCTCAAAATCTGTACTCAATGTCGAAAGTTTTAGCTAGCAGCAAGGTGCAATTTTCTCAGTATGTTGTGTGTAGAAAGTGTTTCACACTGTATGAATTTAATGATTGTTTTGTAAGAGTTGAAGGGAGACAACAATCCAGACTTTGTAATCATATATGCTATCCAAATCATAGACTTCCACATATGCGTAAACAATGTAAAGAGTTTTTAGCTCTTCTGAGCCAAAGGCTCAAAGAGCTAATGCTATGGCCATTTGTGCGGTGTGCGGTGTGCGGTGTGCGTAAACTTTTTAGAAAAAGGGCTATAACTCAAGAACCCCTTGGCCAATTTCTTTCAAATTTGGTACAGGGTATCATTGGCCCAAGGGCTTTCATACATACTAAATAAAGGGATGTGACCCTTTAACAAGGGGAGATAATCAGGAAAATACAAACAAAAGTAGTGGTTGCTAAAAAATCTTCTTCTCAAGAACCACAGGGCAGATTATCACCAAACTTACACATAAGGATGAGGATATGTTGTAGATTAAAAATTGTTCAAGGCATTACCCTGGGGCAAAGGGCGTGGTCTCAAGGTCACTTCAAAGTTGACCTAAATTTAAATTTTTTTTAAATTCCTTAAATCTTAGATATTTTAGCCATTATAAGGACTAGGATCATCAAATTTTGACAGTTGATGCATTTTAGGACCTTGTGTCAAGTTGTCTCAAAAGTAGGTCACGGTGACCTACTTTTTGAATTTTGCAGGTATTTATTTTAAAATTAATTTTGATGCATATCTTGGACACTTTGAAGCCTATGATCATCAAAACTTGTCAGTTGGTGGATCATGGGACCTTGAAATGCGTCAACTGAAAAATAGGTCACCGTGACCTACTTTCTGAATTTTATGGCTTATCATTTATAGATATATTTTAAGTTGTTATTTCAAATACCGAGAGGTTTAGAATCATCAAATCATGTAAGTTGATGCATCTTGAGGCCTTGAAACATATTTATAAAAAAGTAGGTCACAGTGACCTACTTTTTGAATTTTGCAGATATTCAAATTTCACATTTTCAATTTTAGATGCATATTTTGGGCACTGTAAAACCTAGGATCATCAAACTTTGTCAGTTGATGCGTCTTCGTCTTCGGTTTGTGTCGACCAAAAAGTAGGTCACCGAGACCTACTTTTGGTATTTGACAGCTAAATTACTATATTTCAGACACTATTTGACCTACAATCATCAAACTTTGACAGTTGATGCATCTTGAGTCAACGGAGTGTGTCGACCAAAAAGTAGGTCACCTTGACCTACTTTTGGAATTTGACGGCTATATTTATATATTCAGATACTATTTGACCTACAGTCATCAAACTTTGTCAGTTGATGGGTCTTGCATGTTCGAAGGGTTTCGACCAAAAAGTAGGTCAACTTGACCTACTTTTGGAATTGGACACCTATATTTATATATTTCAGATACTATTTGACCTACAGTCATCAAACTTTGTCTTGCATGTTCAAAGGGTGTTGACCAAAAAGTAGGTCACCTTGACCTACTTTTGGAATTGGACGGCTATATTTATATAATTCAGATACTATTTGACCTACAGTCATCAAACGTTGTCAGTTGTTGGGTCTTGCATGTTTGAAGGGTGTTGACGAAAAAGTAGGTCACCTTGACCTACTTTTGGAATTTGACGGCTATATTTATATATTTCAGATACTATTTGACCTACAGTCATCAAACTTTGTCAGTTGATGGGTCTTGCATGTTCGGAGTTCGATGACCAAAAAGTAGGTCACCATGACCTACGATTGGAATTTGACAGCTATATTTCAAGATTCAGATACTAATTGGCTTAAAATCATCAAACTTTGTCAGTTGATATTTCTTGGGTTGTCAAAATGTGTAAACCAAAAAGTAGGTCACATTGACCTACTTTTTTGAATTCTTAGGATTTAACTAAAGAGTTAGAATACTAAGAGGCTAAGAATAGAAATGGTGGGGTTGTACAATTTATCAGAAGAGCGATTCTAGGCCCTTGGGCCTCTTGTTACTGAAAGACATAGGAGAAGCAGGTGTTCCAAACTTTTTACCATTTAAGACATATTGTTACAAATCACTAAAGTCGTCATTGGAAACCTTTGTAAATCGTGAAGATTTTGAGGATAAATGTGAAAGCTGGAGATCTAGAAACACCCAAGAAAATGTGCTTCATGATATTTATGATGGAAATATCTGGAAAGATTTTAATGGTGGAAAATATGATTTTTTAAAAGAGAAAGGCAACTATGGTTTGATGTTGAATGTAGATTGGTTTCAGCCTTTCAAGCACACCAATTACTCTGTAGGAGCTATTTATATTTCATTTTTGAATTTACCAAGAGAAGAGAGATTTAAAAGGGAAAACATAATTTTGATTGGTATAATACCTGATATGAAGAAAGAGCCACCAACAAATACATTTCTTCAACCATTAGTTGATGAATTAAATGAGGCTTGGCATAATGGATTTTTCCTGAAATCTAGGAAATCTGGAAAACAATTTAAAAAGTTTCGATTGGCTCTCCTCTGTGTAGGGTGTGATGTGCCAGCGAGCAGGAAGTTATGTGGATTTTATGGCCATATGGCTAATTTAGGTTGTAACAAGTGCGAAAAACAATTTCCAGGTGTTTTAGGGGAAAAAACATTTGGTGGCTTTGAAAGAAGCAATTGGCCCATTAGAACAAATGACCACCACAGGGAAGTTTGTGGAAAAATTTCAAAATGTTCTTTAAAATCTGAGAAAGAAAAACTAGAAAAGAAGCATGGAGTTAGAGTGTCATGTCTTCTAGATTTAGACTATTTTGATCCAATAAGAATGACACCTATAGACTCTATGCATAATCTTTTCCTTGGAACTGCAAAACGTATGATTTGTGTATGGAAAACTAAAATGATCTTGAAGGAAAGTGATTTTTTAGTTATTCAGGAAAAGATTTCAAATTTGTTTTGTCCATCTGATATTGGCAAATTACCTAAAAAGTGTTCATCTTCTTATGGGTCATTTAATGCTGATCAATGGAAAAATTGGACTCTACTTTTTTCAGTTTATACTTTGAAAAATGTCATACCTGATGAACATTTGGAATGCTGGAGAAAGTTTGTATTAGCATGCAGAAGGTTGTGCTCTAGATACATTTCATTAGGAAATGCAAAGGTGGCAGATGCTTTGTTGATCAATTTTTGTAAAAAATTTGAAGAACTGTATGGTGAAGAATTTGTAACACCAAATATGCATTTGCATTGTCATCTGTTAGACTGTTTGTTTGATTTTGGCCCAATATACTCATTTTGGTTGTTCAGTTTTGAGCGAGAAAATGGAATTCTTGGTTCTTATCCAACAAACAAAAAAAGTATTGAAACTCAAATTATGAAGAAGTACTTGAAAGAAAATTGGGTTAGGGAAAAACGAACAGATTTTTATTTTGATGAAAAATTATTGTGTTTATTTGATGAAGTGTCCAATTGTCGTACTGAAGGTGTGCGTGGAACATTGCATCAACAGCTACGATTATCTCACAATATTAGTATTGTACAAAAAGCTACATTTCAAACCACTTTACTGTCAGTGGACTGGAGCAATAATGATGGTATCTTTGTTAAAAGATTTAAGGGTGAAACATTAACTGATGTAGAGATGGATAGACTTCAAAATATGTATTCTTTTTTGTATGGTGATAAGCAACTGACATTGTGTTCCTCTGTAAAAGCAGGAAAAGAGTTGTTCCTAAATGGATCAATTTTAGGTTCAAATCATAGTCGAAGTGTACGTTCCTTCTTTATTTTAGCTTTCTGGTGTGGAGATAATGGTGAACTTGTACATACTTATAATGATCTCACACCACATCCAGGTCAGATTGTCAGATTTTGGAGTACAAAGTTATGATCGATGGCCATAGTGAATTGAAAAGTCATTTTTTGGCAAAAGTTATGTGGTTTAAACGCCTCCCAGATTCATTAAGATTTTCATTTGGAAAACCTGTGGAAGTATGGTATAGGAGGCAGTATGAGCAAGAAAGCTCATCAATGTATATACCTGTTCAGAGAATCAAAAGTAAATTTGTGTATGCTACTGAATGTATAATGGGAAAAGATGTTATTGTAGTTTGCCCAAGAGAGAGATATATGGTGTGAGCCAAATTTTTAGGTCCACTTCTTGGTGGGGTTTTTTCCAGCTCACCTGAGCTGAAAGCTCAAGTGAGCTTTTCTGATCACCTGTTGTCTGTCTGTCTGTAAACTTTTCACATTTTCGATTTCTTCTCCAGGACCAGTGGCCCAATTTCAATCAAACTTGGTACAAATCCTTGGGTGAAAGGGGGATTCAAGTTTGTTCAAAGGGGAAATGATCACAGAAATGAAAAATAGGGTGGGGTCATTTAAAAATCTTCTTTTAAAGAACCACTGGGCCAGAAAAGTTCAAATGTACATGGCAGCTTCCTGACATAGTGTAGATTCAAGTTTGTTAAAATCATGGCCCCGGGGGTAGGGTGGGACAACAATAGGGAATCAAAGTTTTAACATGCGAAATTATAGGAAAAGCTCTTTGAAAATCTTCTTCTCAAGAACTACTGGCAAGGGCCAGAAATGTTCAAATTTACATGACAGTTTTCTGACATAATGCAGATTTAAGTTTGCTAAAATCATGGCCACCATAGGGTGGGGTCATAATAGAAAATCAAAGTTTAACATGGAAATATAATAAGAAAAAATCTTATTTTCAAGAACCACTGGACCAGAAAAGTTCAAAAGATTTACTTGGCAGCTTTCAAACATTGTGCAGATTCAAGTTTGTTAAAATCATGCAAATATATAGGTAAATTTTGAGCCAAAGTGATTCAGGTGAGCAATGTGGCCCATGGGCCTCTTGTTTCATTCATTATCAATATGTTTAAAAAATGAATTATACTTTTTATGTAATATGCATATTTATTACACAATTTAGTAAACCCAAAATTATGTGTAGACTTTGTTTAACCAGTTTTGGCTGATTTCACATTGCTTGAAATTGATTGTATTTTGATGTAGGAATGAAATCATTGTTCAAATTGTCATGGAGGTATGGAGTGATATGTATATCTGCATGCTTAAAAATGCGAATGATTTGGAAAATAAATGATTAAAAAACATATTTATTATCTTTTTCCTGTCAATATATTTTTGATAGTGTGGAGATTAGTAAATAATAGAAAAAGACAGAAGCTTGAACTGTTGGGAGCAATCTTTCCAGTCGGAAAGAATTGAGTAAAGAGGATTTGAATATTATTTGTTATCTTAATTTCCTTTTTAAAAAAAGATTGATCAACAACTTTTAGTGAACTGAAAGTCAATGAAAGGTCATATTTTTCAACCTTTCAAGAAAAAAAGGTTGTAATGACCTTTTCTTCGATAGAAGTTGAGAAAAGGTAATCTTTTTTCACCTTTCATTGAATTA
The DNA here is from genome assembly GCF_947568905.1 of Ostrea edulis. NCBI lineage: Eukaryota > Metazoa > Mollusca > Bivalvia > Ostreida > Ostreidae > Ostrea > Ostrea edulis. The sequence continues at coordinate 69,175,585 of NC_079166.1, read as the reverse complement.
AATGTGAAAGTTCACCTTTTGGTTGCTGAAAGGTAATCAAAGATAAAGGTCCATCTTTCATTAACATTTTGTCAAAAACAAAATGTGATAAAAGGTGTTTTTTCGTGCAGTGTTTTCAAATACATAGTCAGGAAGACTTTCAAGGTTTAGTCCATGAGTTTTACAATGCTTGGATATATACATTCATCACATCGGCGACTCCTGGACCTGAAAAGAGAGCAGATATATTAAGGTTCTAGTGTTAGACTGTGTGCAAAAATACATATTAGGACAAGCTAGTTCAGTCACAACAAATTCGAAATACAAAGGATATGGGTATTTAGAAAGAATTTTCTCTCATATCTACGTATGTAAGATACAGATATTCTATGAAAGAAAGGTATGTAAGATATTTCTATCTTTCATATCACGTGACGTTTATCTTACATATCCCGTGACGTCATAATCAATACACAACTAGCTTGCAACTTACCTCGCCTCGATTGACAAACACTAGCGTCTGCAAAGCTCTTGTACAAAAAAATGACAGATTGTAATGCCCCTGATAATGTCCAGGTGTATGTGACCAGACACAAAATTACACATTCCTTGAACAATTACTGCACAGTCAACAACAGTCACAAATTCCTCATATACCTATGTCATCCGGTGCATTATGCCAGATCACAGAAACCCAGCCCATACGGTATATTACTTCTAGGCCTACCTTCACATTCACTCTGTCAACGTCTACTGTCCGTGTCTCAGGTGAAATAAGTGCCTTCAATGTCCACGAGACTCGAGTCCCTGCATGCGTGGAAAACGAAAGTCTAGCCATGCCCATATTCACCAAGAAAAATTACTTGGAATCTCTCTTCACACACTCGTCATTAAATAACTGCTCAATTAATATCAATAGCAATGCTCCTCTAAGAAAAAAAACGTGCAGTTGTGGATTCATATTCTGATTAGGTCTGTCTCATATTCTGATTAGGTCTGTCAAAATGTTTCGCGCTGATGGACTGTCGAGTCACGTCACGCATCACCCTGATTATTGATTTCTTCAAAGAGGAATAACTCTAATACAATTCACTTATACACTCGTCGGCCGATTTTTTGTCGGCAACGTAGTTGCCAAAATGAAGGTCGTAGAATTCAATTCTAGTGTTATTTTTAATGTGCAGCGAAAAATTGATTAATTGAAAAATTCTCAAAATGGCGTCGCTAGGCACAAGGAAAACGGTAAACTCTAGAAATATGAGAGAAAAATACTCTCTTATGAGTTGCCATGAAATATTAAGGTAATTCCACCCTCGGGGTTGCAAAAAAGTGGTAAAACCCGAGGCAAAGCCTCGGGTTTCACAGCTTTTTTTGCAACCCTCGGGTGGAATCACCTTATATTTCATGGCTACTCATAAGAGAGTCTTATAATGTTATGCTATGAATAAGTGAAGATAATAGTGAATTTTTGCAAAAATCCATGATTCCAAATTATCGAAGAAACGTATTTTATTGTGTGCATTTGTTGAATATTGATCATATTCTTTAGCTTAGATATCATTCTTTGATCACCAATTTTCATTCATCTTGTAATAAATCAGAATCGCACATGTAAATGATGAACAATGTACAATTCTTATAGGAGAGCAAATAATACAATAGTAACTGTCCACGAACTCCCCAATCTATTCACGGCGTTTCTTTTTTGGCACAACCACAAACTTCAATAACAAGGACATCCAATGATATTCTAACATTTGAAAAATCACTTACTTTGATTCCAGTTTACAGCTTGCGGTCCGTTGCTATACAAAAACACAGGGGTTGTTCCTTTTTTCGACCATGAACATACATCAGTTTTGTCTATAACTACCAACCATCCAACATCATTAGGGCATCCTGCATACCGTTTGTTGACGAAAAAGTGCCTTTTCACAGGAATGCTATCTTTGTCGTGTCTAAAAAGTATTAATAGTAGTTTTAAAACTTAAAGCCCTTAAAAGGTTATCAATACCATATCTCCTTAACGGAATATAGAATGGAGAGTAAGGCAAACACGTAACCCTGGATGTACCAGAGGTGTAAGAATGATGAAAGCACATATATTGATGATACATATATGTCATCGATTTATTTGATACAGTATCAAATACCCTTTCAAAGAGAAGATGTTTGTGCTGGAGGTCTTGAGATCGGCCCAACTACTATGGAGAAGTCTTGATTTGCTAAACCAGTCTTTGTTGTTACTTCCACTTCCATCAAATTCTAAGAATGCTAATGTCTTCCCCTGTCCACCAAACTCCACCCTGATCTGAGAATACACTTAATTAATTAAGTAGCATTGACGTTCTATGGATTCGGCAACACTTCAATCGAAACATGAAACGCTGAAGAAAATAAAATCTATATCATAATTTATTCTCTGATATGAAACTGATTTGTTATTAGCCTACCTCGATAGAAACTGATCAAAAACAGAACATGCCCGTGCTTATCTAACAATCTAACAATTTGATGGACATAAACACGATTTGTAGGTAATAATGTTATATTGCTACATAGATATGGGAAGATGATAATGGCGAAAGTAAAATAATCCCGTTTGTCATAAGTGGAGTTGTTAGTTTACCGTTCACTGCTCAATAAAATATACAGGTATTATATCGTGGAAGACTGTTGCTGTCCTCTATTTCGAGTTCACGGTATATACATGTATCGAATCCGAATATAAGTGAAAATGAGTATTTTTAATCAATAGAAGGGCGTTGTTATACCTAACTATCGTGCTGAAGGCCACAGTAAGAATTTTTTTCGTCTCATGTAAAAGCTTTATAACACATTCCACTTGATAAGAATATAAAAGCTTTCAAAACTTATAAATTGAGCCCTTCGGAATTCCAACAGAATGTCATGAGACCTGATTTTAGACGATTTGCGCATATTCTCACGGCAATGACTTATTCCATCAGTTTATGAATATCATCTTAAGAGCAATTTTGCATTGAATCTGAGTGATTTTTAAGAAAGTAATTTTTGGATGACTGCAAGAGTAATTAACAAATGTCATACCTTCTTAATACTGAGTGACTCCCACTGATCAATAAAAGGACTTCGTAGATGTTTTGCATTATCCCTCCAGTGATCCAGCTTAAAACCCGGAGGAAGGCAGCCATTGTCAGGAGTACATTGTGATGGTGACTTTGTATTCCAGGCGTTGAAGACAGATTCACCATTACCTTTGACTGCATGAAATACTAATTGCCAATCTGGAAGAAATTTATGAAGATGGTATATAATTTACCTATCTTTGGTGCTTAATTATCTTACAACGTCAATTCTGTAAATTGAAAATCCATATAACTCACAACAGTGTAAAGATATTATAACAACGTTTTGATCCTTGTGGAGAACATTGTTCATAAGCGAATTCTAAATGTACACTAATTTTCGATGAATACGTTTTTCTTTCTTTATTAATGTGCCTTTAGCAATATCATACAGTGGTATTTTCCCATTATATCTGGCAATGTGTATTGAACAAATAAATGAAATTTTGTATCGAAAGTAGAATGATTGAAGGTTTGTTATTTACAGTTAGATTATGAAAGGTGAAGATAACGAACAGTGATCACTCTCATACCTCATGTAAGCAATACAAAATAAAGAGGTGAATAAACACGGACCCCTGGACATACCAGAGGTGCTATCAGGTGTCTAGGAGGAGCAAGCATCCCTTGTCGACACATCACACCCACCATGAGCCATATATCCTGATTACATAAATGTATGTGAAAGCGATTGTCACATTCCTCACTTATAGGAATTTCAATCGGGAAAAGCCTTATTGTAATATTCAGATAGCTTTCATAGAATTAAACGACTTCACAGATATATATATATATATATATATATATATATATATATATATATATATATATATTATTTTAGTGCTATATATATATATATATATATATATATATATATATATATATATATAAAGCATTAAAATGACCAACGACACGAACAACAAGATTGTCAAATTTTCGGAACGACCCGTCCCTTCTTCAGGACAAACGAAAACAATTACATAATGTGGTCAATATCAACAGAGCATAATAACAAAAACTACATATAAATACATCTAGCACTACAACTACACTAATCTACAAACGTATTTACCACGCAGACTACATGTTTTTGGTCTTTAGGCTTGCCAATCAATGTTAAAAGTGGAGCGAATTAGGACATGCCTTATTCGTCCAAAGATCTGATCCAAAATGTCCGAAAAGAAAAACAATAAACTTAATTAATCTCAAGTGGAACGAGTTAACCCAATTACGTAGACAAATAGTAAAGCTAACTCGTACCCAGAGAGATTCTATTTTAACCATGCATAATATATAAAAGATCATAGTAAGTAACAAATACAAAAAAAAAAAAAAAATAATAAATAAATAAATGAAAATAAGCTATGTAAACGAAGTAAGAGATGAACGAAGTTTGAGAGAAAGATAATGTAAACAACAAGTTTGAATAAGTTAACAAAATGGACCAACTCCAAACAAAAACAAAGAATAGGCAGCCCAGGAAATTGAATCAACATCAGACATTCCCGTACTGATCATGTCTAGGGTAGATGTGTAAGAAAAACATAGAATCACGGAAACTGATAAATGGGTTTTACATGTAAGCAATCGGTTATGAAGTTCAAATTTTTTTTTTAAAAAGGTGGACTGATTGTAAACAGAATTGAAAAGAGAAAAAAAAAGTGTTCAAAAATGGTCATAGTACCACTGTTAGGGACATGATCAGACGAATAGGTGTAGATGAAGCTTAAAATCTAGTAAGGGTTTAGCCCGTATTCATCCTGGTGAAGTCAGTAGGTTTGTTGATACCATGCGGTTCAAATGACTTCAACCTGTGCATCCAGAATTTTTCCTTCTGCTTTCTTTCGGTATCTGACCAACTAGGGTCATGATCAATAACCACTACTGTCATGTCCTCCCATCGGTGGTTATTGCCATTAAAATGTGTTGCTACTGGCAAATCTTTTTTGGTTCTGATGGAGTACCAGTGGTTGTTGACCCGTCTGCGAAGGTCTGTTGTTTCTCCTATGTACTGCTTCTGGCAGACATCGCAACTGATGAGATAGATGCAGTTATTGGTTTTGCAGGAAAAGTTTCCCAATATTTTATAACTGTGACCCGTGACAGGACTGCTAAAACCCTCAGTGTCTGAGCTATATTTGCATAATTGACATCTGAGTTCTGAGCATATTTTGAAACCTCCATTGGGTAAAGGGTTATCCAGTTTGGTCCTTACTATCATGTCCTTCAGGTTTCTGGGACGCCTGAAGGATGCCATCGGTGGTTCCTTAAATACACCAGGCATTCGTTTGTTGGCATGCAGAATGGGCAGGTGTTTCTTCAGAATACCGTTGATGTTCTTGAGGGCGGGATGATACGTAGTGACCAATGGAACCCTGTCATTCTGAGGTTTTTCTTTATACTGGTGGAGGAACTGTCGGTCCTGTAGTGACATCTCATCAATCGCGGATTGTACCTTGCAAGGATCATATCCTCTGTTAGTGAGATGAGTTTTGAGGATTACTCCTTGTTCTTGGAAAATAGTAGGAGTGGAGCAGATGCGGCGGATTCGCGTAGCCAAATCCTTAGGTACACCTTTGAAAGTGTGGGGTGGATGACAACTAGATGGCATAAGGTATAAATGAGTGTCAGTGGGTTTGGTGTGGAGATTAAACTCAATTTCCCCGTTTCTAAATGTGGCTGTGGTATCCAGAAACGTGTTATTTGAGGTGGAAATTTCCACAGTAAACTTGATGGAATTATGGAAAGAGTTTGCCATCTCGATAAAATCGTCCAGGCTTTCACGACCGTTAACCCACTTCATCTCAATGTCATCAATAAAACGTAGATAAGTGAGGGGTTTAACTGTCCTGTCACGGGTCACAGTTATAAAATATTGGGAAACTTTTCCTGCAAAACCAATAACTGCATCTATCTCATCAGTTGCGATGTCTGCCAGAAGCAATATATAGGAGAAACAACAGAACTTCGCAGACGGGTCAACAACCACCGGTCCTCCATCAGAACCAAAACAGATTTGCCAGTAGCAACACATTTTAATGGCAATAACCACCGATGGGAGGACATGACAGTAGTGGTTATTGATCATGACCCTAGTTGATCAGATACCGAAAGAAAGCAGAAGGAAAAATTCTGGATGCACAAGTTGAAGTCATTTGAACCGCATGGTATCAACAAACCTACTGACTTCACCAGGATGAATACGGGCTAAACCCTTACTAGATTTTAAGCTTTATCTAGACCTACTCGTCTGATCATGACCCTAACAGTGGTACTATGACCATTTTTTAACACATTTTTTTTCCTCTTTTCAATTCTGTTTACAATCAGTCCACCTTTTTAAATTTTTTTTTGAACTTCATAACCGATTGCTTACATGTAAAACCCATTTATCAGTTTCCGTGATTTTATGTTTTTCTTACACATCTACCCTAGACATGATCAGTACGGGAATGTCTGATGTTGATTCAATTTCCTGGGCTGCCTATTCTTTGTTTTTGTTTGGAGTTGGTCCATTTTGTTAATTTATTCAAACTTGTTGTTTACATTATCTTTCTCTCAAACTTTGTTCATCTCTTACTTCGTTTACATAGCTTATTTTCATTTATTTTTTTTTTTGTATTTGTTACTTACTATGATCTTTTATATATTATGCATGGTTAAAATAGAATCTCTCTGGGTACGAGTTAGCTTTACTATTTGTCTACGTAATTGGGTTAACTCGTACCACTTGAGATTAATTAAGTTTATTGTTTTTCTTTTCGGACATTTTGGATCAGCTCTTTGGACGAATAAGGCATATCCTAATTCGCTCCACTTTTAACATTGATTGGCAAGCCTAAAGACCAAAAACATGTAGTCTGCGTGGTAAATACGTTTGTAGATTAGTGTAGTTGTAGTGCTAGATGTATTTATATGTAGTTTTTGTTATTATGCTCTGTTGATATTGACCACATTATGTAATTGTTTTCGTTTGTCCTGAAGAAGGGACGGGTCGTCCCGGAAATTTGACAATCTCGTTGTTCGTGTCGTTGGTCATTTTAGTGCTTTGTATAATTTTTTGTATTTGACCTTGTATCCATGTTGTGGATCCGACACTTTGAGGAATCGGGTGTTGTTGGAACTTTAGTGCTTATATATATATATATATATATATATATATATATATATATATATATACACAGTATAATTTGTCCAAACCGGCCCCTGAGTACTCCGGCGCTAAGTCAATTCCGGCCATAAAATATAGTCCCTAACATTTCTTTAACAAATCCGTTATTAATAATACCCTGTACTCCGGATACTGCGTATTCTGTATATCGGCCGGTTTACACAGTCCCAACTGTTATCAATTAACTTTAATTATCCTGTGTAAACCGGCCCCTCGATGATACACCACCCTAATTGTTGCGGTCAATTGTATTCGGTGTACACAAGGTCCCAACTGCTCGTAATTAGCTCTAATTATCGCATTTAAACCAGCCACCCCACGAGGACCAACCTGTCGGTATTCGGTCGATCACACGCCGTGTACACAAAAGGTGTCTCAAGGGAAGCCACAGGTAAGTAAAAGAGTGCAACTGGCGATGAGTTGCGATCAGTTTAAAATAAAACCTGATTTTTATGGGGTGCACTTTTCAATTATGACAGCACCACGCTCGAGGTAATGGCGCCCTCCCCCTAACGACAGAGACGAGAACTGATATTAAAGGACAAAGTTCAATTAATCGATGGATTCGATACATTCTTGGAATGAAACAAAATAGGCAACAATCCCGTTATGTTTTTTAAAAGCAGTGTTTCCCCTCGTGGACTTCTCGGAACTCTACGGCAAGTCAGACAGTGATGATATGCAGTTAGTTAGCACAACTCGCAATGTCCGGTCGATCACTCGGCATTGTATTAGTTTCCGTTTCACAAATTGAGACAGATGAAAGCGATACATTTACAATGAAAGCTGGGAAAGACAAATTTTAAACGAACACAACACAAACTTGACGAACGTACATAATGTAGCACTTGATAACGGCGATGATGTAGACGAAATCGACAATTTACCAACAGAAAATTGCGCGAATAATTCCCAGATTTTAAACTGTTTAATAAAAATTGAAACTTTTTCAAATGAGCACGACAATAAAACACTGATATTTATATTTTACATTTTGAATTCTTTTGTGATATATTAAAACGTTAGCAATCATTACACACGAATGCATAGATAGTGAATACAAGGGAAACAACTCTCCTTCATGTCAACATTCTGCACTCCGGACTCTGTGCAAACCAGCCAATTTCTTTGGAACCACACATAGCCGGTTTAGACAGATTATACTATATATATATATATATATATATATATATATATATATATATATATATATAATTGCAACTTACTGTCTCGATGCCCATATCCGATATTTGTAGTCAAAACTCCTACAAGACCAAGCTAAATCAATACACCGGAAATACAGGACATGTTTAATATCTGAAAAGGGAATGTTAATAAACAATGATCAATCTCATAACTCCCATAATGAATACAAAACTAAGAGTTGGGAAAACACGGACCCTGGATATACCAGATGTAGGACCAGGTGTGTAGGAGGCATCTCCTGTTGACAAGACACACCCGCCGTGACCCCTCTATCTTGACTAGGTAAACGGAGTAATCCGTAGTAAAATGCATTGTAAAGAACCGCGTAACAATTGGTATGAGACACGTAAGAGAGCATTTGACACAATGATAAGTTGTATTGGCAAATTGAATCGTTTTAGGGTTCATGCAATTTGCGAAATGCTGACCTTAAAACCTTAAACGAAGCTTTTTAAACCTCTGTAATATAAACTTGTTCTCAGAAGCACGTCTCGATTTTGAAACTGGTAATACGCAGTATAAGATCTTACATATGGAATCAGTTGAGAGCCATGAACACAATACACAAGTGATATTAGAATATCTCTACATTGATATGCAAAATCGGCGATACAGAAGGATTAAGGTGTCCCGAGTAAAGTTAAAACAAACATCATAAAATGTACCTTCGTGCACTTCATACTATATGACGTCACAATATAAAAGTACGTCACGACGTACAGGTCTATAGTTGTTGTCTTAATATTTTCTCGCTATTTACTGCCGTTATCTAGTGTTCAAGCTGTATGTATTTAAATCTGTTTGTCAGATGGGTTTTTTCAGTTTTCATTGATGATATATAAGTCTCATATTTTTATATATAGTATGCACAAAAGACTGTAAAGTAATCTTTATATCACTTTGTGAGCTTGAAATCGCCCCCGATGTGTATAGGCATTTGAAATAAAGAGAACCAACGCATGTACATATCGACTCGGTACCGGTGAAAGATGACGATATTTTATTTCGATCAAGGAATATTGTTTTAAAAGGTAACTAGTTGCAGATGTAGGATTTTGATACGGAAGGTAGAATATTTTGCCTCATTTAGATACGAATTGGATGTGAATGTAAAAAATGCCCACCATTTGAGTTGATATGGAGATTGCTATATATTTGAGAGGATATTGTACCGATCCGTATCACTTTTTAAATTTACCATATCAATGCCGACATATCAAGCCCAAACTGCAAATGGTTTGAGTGCATCTTTCACCTGTACCGAGGCGATAAACAACTAAATGTCTAGCGGATAAAAATAGCTCTATTTCACTTGTATGACAACGTAATAGTTAGTGCGCGAGGGGTTTCCCCATGTGATACGATGTTTGTTTCTGTATTGACAAATGAGTTTTACTAAAAGTATGCGACGCTTGGAAGAATTTTACTTTAATATGAATATGCTGTTAATACTTGTCATTTTACTCGCTGTGGATCGAGAAGCTAAAGTAATCTCGTTTGTGATAAAGTTGAATTGTTCGGTTCCCGTCAACATCTCTGTGCAATAAAAGATCCAAGTTAATTCGACTAAATAAAAACGCATTGATAATTAACGCACTGCATTACCAGTGGTTTGAAAATACCATATCATATACTAGTGCCATTTTGTTTGCAAGTTTACGCCGCCTCCCTGGAATGTCCTTATTTCCAAAAATCATTGCATAGCGTACTTGCTTACACTTCTTTAATAAAACATTTGTAATAATCACCATGTTTTTCAACATTTCAAAATGATGTCGAGTGAGTAATGAAAGTTCACACTCGGTCATTTGTCATTATTGATTTATAACATTAAGGATTATCACTCCCATGCATGGCTCCGATTCTTAAACGACTTTCACCCCAGTCTTTGGTACTCTCGTGTTTTTTTTGTTTTTTTTCTTTTTAGTTCTTACAAGTTTATTGTTATTTCGGCTGTAGCATCACCGAAGAGATATTAATTATCGAAATGCGCATCTCGTGCATCAAAACTCGTACCGTATAAGTTTTAAATTAGGCAATACCTTGTTTCTGACCCTAATATGATTTATATAATTTGCGTAAATGCAATTCTGCTATGCCATTCCCGATTTTCCTGAATACAAGATATCGTGCATCCAACTTTGATAATTTTCTTTGTCCTTTAGAAATTGGTGTTGGTAGATTTTATACCAGATAAACTCTGTTTCATATCAATGAAAGGCAGAAATACCGAAGAGTGGTCAATCTCCTAACTCCTATAAGCAATACAAAACAGAGAGTTGGGCAAACAAGGATTCCTGGATATATCAGAGGTGGGATCAGGTGCCTAGGAGGAGTAAGCATCCCCTGTCGTTCGGTCACACCCGCTGTGAGCCCTATATCCTTATCAGGTAAACGAAGTTATCCGTATTCAAAATCAGTGTGCCAAGAACGGCATAATAATCGGTATGGAACATGCCAGACAGCATTTGACTTAATGATAGATTGTATTGGCAAACTAGATCGTAATAACGACCACAGAATTTTTGAAATGCTGATATTAAACGAGACTGTTGGACCTCGTGCACCATCAAATATTAGACCATGGTAAGAAAGATGATAATAACTTTGCTGTATAGAAAGTCCATTTGATGTGTACATGTATATTCACTTAAAAATTAAACATCTACATCTCTAAAAGATTAACATCAAAACCTTTCTAACGATATCATACATATACTTGAAAAATTTGAAAAACAAAATGCAATTCAGGTATGTAATATTTAGAAATATCAATATTCCCAGACAAATATCAAAGCAATCTGAAATAAAATAATCTAGGATTCAATTATAAGCCTTAGATATAAATCATCTTTTTCATCAAGAAATGAATATATAAACCGAATCGCAAACTTTTTATTAGGATTGCGATTCGGTGTTTATATTCAATCCTCGATGGAAAATATAATATATCCAATTCTATCATGAACCTTGATCATATTGTTCAAAAGTGTGTTTATATTCAGAAAACAAAGCCACATTTCAAATGGAATAGTATAGTTACACCTTTCTGGCAAAATATTTGAATTTGTTTTAACACAACTTAAAAGTGGCAAGATGTAACGGTGATCCATTTGCGTCTCTTGTTACCATTCTGTGAATATATTTTATGTATACCTCAGTGATATGATTTTATCAAGATGAAATTCGGATGATACGTTGTAGTAATGATAAGAAAATAAAACAGAACATATCTATACTTACCCCTTCTAGATGCATCACACAGTGGAACTGCGCAGACAAGAGGGTAATGATACCCCTTCAGCTGTTACCACCCCTAATTTTGTGTTCACACGCGATATTGTCATTACTATTTCACGAACAACTGAGCAAAATATCCACTTACCTAAACATTGATCAGTTGGTTGTTATGTAAACAAAATAGTGCACATTTGATTGTCTATTCATTCATGGCTTGTTATAGGGAATATCATTCTTCATGAATACTGAAAATTATATATCACAAATCTTCGCGGAAGCAGTTAGTGTAAAAGTTACATAGACAATACAAGTTTGATATAAAGTGTTAATTACTTTAACATGGTCGAAAGTGAAAAGATTATACGTTATTAACTGATAATTATTTTTTTAGAGTCAATAACAAGATGGAAATGTGCCCGAATAAAGATCCCCTTCACCGTCATTAAGCAATGTGCACATTTTTTCTTTAAATTCAATCAACGCCTTTCCAAACAAGAGACTTTGAATATTAGTATACCACAGTATGAGAATTATATGCAACGCGTAACATGATTGGTTTAGACAGTCACGTACCAGGGATGATAAAACTTCATATTTCTATCTCAAACGTCATATTAGCTAACATAATATCACACCATCATATTGCACCCCTTGAGCAGCCTCGTGTATTTTCCATAAATTGAACTTCAAGGTAAGCGAAGTTTATTGTGACATCACAATAAGTCCGAGTCATTGATTTTTCATAGTTTGTAAGGCACAGCATATGCGGGTCAGTGATATACAGTTAAGTACTACTCCATATAAGAGTCAGACAGGGAACGACACATCAAGGTCTGTCGATTTTGATGAAACTTGGGATGGTGATACCCTTTGCCTTTCGAAGCGAAAATATAACCTATTTTTTTTCCACCTGTTTGGTTTCCATAGTAACGATGACCCAGTTTAAGACAAATGCAATGGATATTACCAAAGTATTTCGTGGTATAGTAGTGAGATTTAAAAATTAAATGATGCACAAATTTAATATAATTGTTTTAAAATGAATTTATTGTAATGAAATATAGAGTGTAAAGAAACCGTTGATATAAAAGAAAATACGTTAATGTCAATTGTGATATCTGGTCAATGTCCAAGAAAAAAGGGAGATAATCAGTAATGAGTCAAATTCGGGTTTTCCCCCTTTTTCAACATTTTCTCAGGTAAACAAATCTAAAAACCCAAGACTAGATATATCTAACACTATCAGACATAAAATCATTAATTTTAGTTATGCTTGTAAATAAAAATTGTGTAAATGCATACTGGTTACTAAAAATAGCATTCAAAACTGTACTGATTTCGCATTAACAGCCATTCTCTGTAACCACTTAAACATTTAAATAAGGGATCAAACACGCACTGTCACTGATTTTTTTTTTTAAATGGCACATCAACTTAATCTCACATGAGTAATGTAAAACCATCATCGTTTGATTGTTATGCAGCTCCATTGCCATGGTAACACGTGTATATAATTGAGGTCATAAAATAGATAAGTCTATTTTTAATTCTTAATTTTTATTCAAATATGCTGGATTTAGTTGTTTGATTTCATATCAAATCATCATAAAATGATATTTTGTAGTATTTTTGTTATTTAGTTTGATATTTAGTTAATGGTTTGAACATTTCTATTATGGTTTTATTTCTGTCTGGAAAATAGGTGTATTTGATACATTCTAAAAAGGCTATTTTAGAGGCAAATTTGAATTTCGGATAAAAATTCCTGCATATAACTTGAAATATGCGAATGCTTGTTCAATATGTATTGGGACTACAGCTGTAGTACTATCATATAACAATGATACATATTAAGGAATCTGTCTTCTAAGCTGTGTTTCCATGGAAACAAAATGATGCATTTCGTCATGATATGCCAGTAGGCGTGCATATTTCATTGCAATTTAAAATACAATTTTCTTTATAATCTAAGTATAGCATCTTGATAACTTACTGCTATTGATGCTAGGATGTTAAATTTCTACAAAGGACTAAGACCATGTTTAGCTCTATCGGCCCTGTGGTGCGTTAAAAAATAAAGTAGAATGAATTGAAATAAAATTATTATCATTTGATAATATAATCATAATACCATCGCGACGTGCCAATATTTCCAGAACAAAACGTCAGCTTGTGCAATTATATACAGGACAAAACTGGTATCGGTCTGGTTTTCTTCAGAAATCTCCACTTCTTTTAAATTTAGTCATACAATTCATATAAAACACGACCTCTGATCCAGAAAGCGACTGTAGCCTATCAAACTCTATCAATACAAATACATTTTGCACGAGAGATTTTTCGGATCGAAAGGTGTGCTGTTGATGAATATTAACTTTCAACTTAATCGAGAGCAATCCGGAAATATTTATTTTTGTGAAAGTTGTAGGTATTTTATTAAATATTTTGCTTTGAAAAATCAAAACAAAGTAATTATCTGGAGTCAATATTGTTTTCATGCAGAATACACTCCTAAGTGATGTTTTTATCACAGGTTTACACAGGAATTTGAAAAGCTATAGAATTGATACGCATAGAAACGAACTTGCATCTACTGTCCGACATATCTAACTTTTTTTCAGTTTGTTTCTCATCACACGCATTGTATTTCATTTCTGTGAATGAACAGATTCTTTTGAATATGAAAATAATGAATTACTGTAAACAAAATAAGTAAAAATGTAATTGGGAATAAAATATATTAAAAGACCATTCATAGTGAGTAGTGTGTACTGCATTCCTGAAATGAGATCAAATATCATTAAAGGAACCGCATCTCATGAGTCTATTTTCCCTCTTTTATATTCTTTCATTTTTATTGTCATATTTTATTATTATTATATTTATTCATTATACCTTCCCTTTTTGGGGGGGTGGGGGGTTTCTTCTTATAGGGAATTTCATACCATGAATTGAAAAACAACAAATCTATGACAGAACAACAAACCTGTGACAAAAGAACTTTATCTGTTTATACAGACTGTTAAATAGCAAATCAGTAAAGGTGATTAATTTCAGTGTACTTAACATTCATTGGCGGATCTCGACGGTGGAGGGGGTTGCAGGGGCTGTAATCTCCCTTTTAATTTTGGAGTGGGAGAGTATGCGGGAAAATGATTTTCAATCGCCCACGTCTCTCTAACACGAGGTCAGCGCTTGGAAACAGAAGTGGTCAATCGTAGATTCAGTTGACGTCAAGTGGAATTCAATTTCATTTTTTGCAACCTGCAGAAATTATACTTCTTCATCGGCTTCACCTTACCCGTTACCAACTGCAAAGCAGAAAGGTCCTTTTCATTTCAACACGTACTTGTAGAGATGTACTTACGTTCCACAATGGACAAGGAGAGACTTCCTGGAGTGGCATTAATGAATGATTACCCCAATAACAAACTTGATACTAATCATCTAACAAAGAGATTCATTCACATGCATCCGAAAAGAATCAATTGAACTCTTTTGGGGAAAATGTCAAATGATCAATGCCGGGTCAAAATTTAATTTTAAATATTTATTGGGAGGGGTTCAAAACTCCTGCAAGTTTATGCAATCCGACATCGATATTCCTGTACACTGATTATTGTTTTCAACATCATCAAATTTTGTTTGAAGGGGGAGGGGGTGTTGATGAAGACTAAGCGAATTAAGTTTTTTGTCAGACATTGAACATTTATCAATGCACATAGTAAATACGTTTGTCATTTTTAATTCTTTTTTAAAAGGATGTTTTAATCGGTAACTATATCTTATAAAACAGCAAGAATACGATAAAATAACTACACTGTACAAAACACATATTATGGTATCAACAACAGTCAATAGATCCTCTGGTTCATCCCCTTTGAAAATCAAGATCCGCGCCTGATTTTATGGTCGAGATCAATCAAACATTATTCAGTCCCATATATTTCAACACTTCTGTTTATTTTTATTTTATTATTATTATTATTTATTTATTTTCTTTCTTTTTATGTTTTTTTTTTTTTTTTTTTTACAACAATGACATTTTTCAAAACAAACATCACAGCAAAAACAATATGCGCATTTATTTCAGACAATATCGAATTTGCAATTACATTTAAAAAATTACATTTTATTTTATTTTTCATTTCACCAAACACTTAGAATAATTTATGTAACAACTTCCTTTTTATTTATATTGTTCTCTGTATTTTCATATTCAGAAAAATATGTCCATTCACAAAAATACCGATGCGTGTAATGAAAAAATAAACTGAAAAAGTTAGATTTTTTGTGCGATTTACTAAAGTAAGGCATTTCACCCCTCTTGGGCCTCTAGATGTTTTACAAAATGAGGTAACGCATGCGCCGAAGTCATTGTTTATCATGGAGGCGAGATGTATTGTTTGAAATGACGACGATTATCGTTGCTTTAGTGTGGAATTAAATGGTTTCAATTGTATTCCCTTGCAGAAAATTCATTCATGAATTGATTTATGTAAGTTTTCGAACGATTCACATCAAATGTAAGCTGAAATAAATTCAAACTGAAGCGCGACTGATTTCCCACATACTTTATGAAGGCTTGGACAGAAACGAGGGGGATAGGAAAGACCGAATATAAATAACCCTCTCGTTTCCACAAAAATTATGTGTCACCGTGTGCGTGGTTGTGCTTGCTTGTCTGTGATTTTCTTTGTCTGCCACTCACCTGTGAGAATATCGGATGCAGACTGATCTATAACTGCCGTTTTACTTCTAACGAATCGCCCATGTATATGTTTCTGGACTGCTTTAGAATAGACTAAATGCGACATCGTATGCAGTGTGCGTCTTCGAGCTCGAGTTTGTTTACAATCGTAACATCATCATGAATGTCGTAAAATGAGAAAATAAGTAAAAAATTGTCATGTTTTAATTAATTTTTGTTAGTTTATTAACATTACTTACAAACAAAACCAGATATTAATGTTCTTTTGTGCATACGAAATAAAACACACGCATCCCCATAGTTACGACTTTAAAAAGTATGGAGACTCACTCGCGGTAAAATTACCACGAGAGTACATCCTTAAGTCATATAATTACTCAATATTGCTTTAGGAAATATTAGACATGGAGAAAAGGAATGAAAGGAATATATGTTTAATGAACATTACAAATTGTTTTCTAAATTGTTAAATATTCTACATTTTTGGTTTTATTGACGATAAGAATTCAGTTTTGAGAAAAACTTTCTTCGTATTTATGATAGTAAAATTAAGATCAAGATACTTCTATTAGACATTTCCTGTATATGTAACGCACTGATTTTAACTGCTTGTTAATTCAAGTTCGAATACCAGTGTCTTTCGAGTGTGCTGAAATTGACGTTATTTGACGTTAACATTAATGGATTATGAAATATTGTAACGAATAAATAATGCACACTTTCTTTTTTCCGCTAGTATATATGTAAGTAAGGATTTATACACAACATGCAGTAGAGGTTAGAAGAAAAATTAATCACGAGGACATACAATGCCTACTTACATGTATACGTGCATCTATTTTCGTTTGTCCTGAGGAAGGGACAGGTAGTCCCTAGAATTCATCGAATTGCTCGTGTCGTTAGTCACATCGGGTTTTTTTAAAAAATATTTTAATGACCTTATGTTCATCCAATCCTTCTAGGTATTAATATTAGTGCTGTTTTGTATAATTATTAATCCACTGCATCATCTTGATCCGCATGCATGTATACCTATTTTATTGTTTGTTTCATAGTTTTTCTCAACTAATCTTCCTCCACTTCATTTGTTTGCCATTATTGTTTCCGTACGGAAGCCGATTGGTGCCAGGGTATAGAATCAATATTTATTTAACTGGCGGCCGCCACTTAATTTATGTGGCGGCCGCCACTTAATTTAACTGGCGGCCGCCACTTTTTTACTGGCGGTCGCTATACTTATTATCTGGCGGCCGCCATATATTATCTGGCGGCCACCATATAAATTAACTGGCGGCCGCCACTTAATTTATCTGGCGGCCGCCGCTTAATTTATCTGTCGGCCGCCACTTAATTTATGTGGCAGCCGCCACTTATTATCTGGCGGCCGCCAGTTAAATTAAGTTAACTGGCGGCCGCCATATAAATTAAGTGGCGGCCGACAGATAAATTATAACTGGCGGCCTACACTTAATTTATATGGCCACTCAATTTAAATCATTTATATGTATGGCTATTGCTAGTTATTCAACTCCTCTCTCTTTATCTCTCTCTCAAAATGAAAGAGGTGCAATCTCTCCCCAATGCTTAGTAATATGTATGTGATATATATATATATATATATATATATATATATATATATATATATATACACACACACACACACACACAATTAAGAGCATTAAATTATTGTTTTTCGGTTGTACTGTTAAATACGTAGAACCACGGGGCTGACCCTCCATTTTTTTGATAACGTTCAAATTCTGTTATTTTCACATGCAAACTTAAGTTAATTATTTTAACATGTGAAATAAGATTAATTGGCGGATTTTGGTGATAGTAATGAATGGTAAAAATGTAATAATGAATCAACTGATCAATTTAAGGATGAACGGAGCCCCCTCCCTCCAATTTAGGAGTACGAAGTTTGGGCAAAAGATACATTTTAGGCTTCTTTTCTGCTTGTCAACAATTGTAGAAGACAATTTCTCCTCCGACTGTCCCTATACACTTTGAAAAACGATGCTGCGTGTTTGCGTACTATTCTAAATCTTTCCAAAATAATCACTCAGCGATACGAATTGCATTGTATTTGCAATTGGGAGCCGCCATATATAAATTAAGTGGCGGCCGCCAGATAAAATAACTGGCGGCCGCCAGTTAATTTATATGGCGGCCGCCAGATAATAAGTGGCAGCCGCCAGTTAAATTAAGTGGCGGCCACCAGTTAAATTAAGTGGCGGCCGCCAGTTAAATAAATATTAATTATATACCCTGGCACCTATCGGCTTCCGTATTTCCGTGGGTGTGTCTTTGTCGTTTGACTGACTCATCCTATTTCATTTCCTAATGCATGGTTAAACGTACAATTTATCTTCTTTCGGCCTTGGATGTCGATCTTGAGTTTCCAAATTGTACCATCATTGTATTGTTCCACATTCTTCTAGGTAAATATATCTTCCAGAACAGTGTTTCAACGTGTAACTTAATTTACTTCGCGTCGGCCTGGAGTATCGGCATTGTGCTTCTAAATTGTACCATTTTTCACGTATTTTTGTCTTCTAAAATATCCATTCAAGCATAACTCGGTTAACTTCGTTTCGGTCTTGGGTTTTATATGCTGTCATGAAGCGTTGTACATACAGTTCAGACTTTCTATGTATTTTCAAAATTGAAATTATTTTTTTTTATATTGATAAGTTACATTCTACTTTCATTTATTTAGGGATTTTAGCCGCTAAAACAGACTTACTACATTTTATTAAAAGTCATATGCACATTATTCACATTTGCATAGCATTGATAAGGCAATGACAGTAAATAAAGATATTGAAGTCAAATGCATTGGAAATGTAAATATATAGAGATGTAGTCAGTTAAAGTAGCATGTTGAGCATGACAATAAATATATACAACAACGCTACACATTAATAGCACCGGTAAAAATATAATGGGTAGCATATATTTTTATTCAGTTTATCCAGTTTTTAGTATACATTCAAATATACAAACAGTATATATATGTAGGACTCCAAAGTGCGATGGGACTCCAAAGTGCGATGGTCACGCCAAAGTGCGATGGTCTGCGCCAAACCACGATGGTGTGACACGTCAAAGTGCGATGATCCACACTCATGCGCCAAAGTGCGATGGTCTGACACGCCAGAGTGCGATGGTGTGACACGCTGAAATCCATTCGTTTGTAAACGACACGGTGTTTTGGTACAGACTGAACTAACCGTGTGTTGTTTCACAAAATATCAGTGCAAAATCCATGTAAAAAAAAAAAAAAAGAATAAGAACTTATTTCATTACCATCTCGTTGTCGTGTTATTAAAATTTTCCAATGTGAAATCCTATAGAATGTTTTGTATCATAGCATACCCCCAGGAATCTTTAATGCGTGTACGTTAAAGTAATAAATGATCATGAATTAAAGAATGTTCGGGCGAAGTAGATAGTTCGACAACAAATGTACTTTGTCGTTCTCACTATCCTCAACAGTGTAAACCTTGCCGTTGCTGTTGTGCATGTTGCATTTTTTCGGTTTTATTTTGAAAGACGTTAAGAATGACGTCACAATGACGTGACGTCACAAACGTTACTGAACCCCGCACCATCGGACTTTGGCGTGACCATCGCACTTTGGCGTCCGTAACGTTAACAAACCATCGCACTTTGGCGCATACCATCGCACTTTGGCGTGACCATCGCACTTTGGAGCGATCATCGCACTTTAGAATCTTACATACATGTATATAACAAAACGACATATCACAGGATTTTGATGGGTAGAACATGTCTCCATTTACGTGGGTACATACAATGTATGTAGCAAGTCTAGAGGTAAAATAAGGAGGTGCCCCCTTTATACGGAAAACCAGCGTTGGGTGTCTACAGACCCGCACTTACGGTAGCCCTAGAAGGGCTCAATAAAACAGTCCAATATGCTACTCTGCCTAAAATCCAATACTCTTTAGAAAAAAATCAGTATTGCTCTATCTAGCTCTGTATAGGTTGCAGGACATGAATGCAGGACCACCTGCGGCGCATTAGGCGATTTTCTGTATTTGTGGTAGATACGGTAAATTGAAAAGCTTTTTCTGGCTCGTAAAGTTACATAATCGACTTGAAATTATGTTTACCACTTAGGTACATTATCGAGCAATGTAGTGGTGGGTAGAACACTTTTCTACATACCTGGGTAGTGACAGTACAAGGGAAATACGGAAGACTACCTTTATACGGAAAACCAGCCTTGGGTGTATTTAGAGTCGTCCTTCTTTTGACCCTGGAAAGGGTGAATAAAAAATCAAATATGTTAGCCTGCTTGATTTTTAATACTTTTTACAACGAAAATATCAGCATTGCTCTATCTACTTCTTTATAGGTTCAAGGACGCAAATACGGGACCACCTGCGGTGCATGAGGCGAATTCCCGTACTTGCGATAGAGACGGTAAATTGAAAGGCTTTTTCTGCCCCGGTGAGCTTAATGATGGACTACAAATCAGGTTTACTAAATAGATACATTATTTAACATTTAATGGGTAGCACATATTTCAATCTACCTGGGTAATAGATCAACCCCTAAAATACGGAAAGCTACCCCTTTTATACGGAAATCCGGCGTTGGGTGTCTATAGAGCCGCTCTTCCTGTGGTCCTAGAGAAGCTGAATAAAACGATCCAATATGCTACCCTCCTTAGAATTGAATGCTCTTTATACAAAAAATGCCAGCATTACTTTATCTACCTCTACATAAGTACCAGGACGCGAATGCGGAACCACCTGCGGCCCAGGAAGCGATTTTCCATATTCCCGGTAAACACGGCAAATTGAAAGGTTTTGTCTGTCTCATAGAGTTAAATAATTGACTTTGAATTATTTTTTTTCACATAGATACAGTATGTATAAATATTTTCATGGGTAGAACAGGTCTCTACCTACCTTGATAGTTGTGCTACATTTAACATACGGAGGGCTACCCATAAATATTATTCAAATTTCTCCTTATTTTGAACGGCGATGAAGATCTAATTTGTGATAATTACTCTCTGGAATTCTCCTAATTTGTAAAAATCTACCCCTTCTTTCCGACACTGTTTAAATGATTTGTGTGATTACATGACTTTGTTGTATACCTCACGTCAGACCTGCATTAAATATCCCTTTTTCCTGTGGTGTGTGAAGTTTTCCTTGGCACGTGCCCCTGTGTATTCGTAAATTGTTCAGTAGAATAAATTTTAGAACTGCTATATCGTCGTAAATCATATGCTCTTTCCATTAGAATTTTTAGAATAATGATTTTTTGATTGGTATTGGCACCAGTATGGATTAAATATGGCACTGTCCGGAAATTCCAGGGGTTTTCGATTTTTCGGTGTTTTTTTTCCTGTAATGAATTTCATTTTGTTCCTTTATTTCTTAATTTATTTCAAAAACAATAATATATTATTGGGTTACAATTGTATATAATGTGATTTTGAATTTGATGTCAAACATCGGACAGAGATCCGATTTATATAGGCCACCCCCTTTTTTCTAAAATTCCAATTTTCAATCCTTTATGAAATACATGTATTTATTTGCCATTGGAATTGTATAAACTTGGTGTCGAATTGTAGACATAGAACAAGGCTTTTACAATGATATTAGATTTAACAAAATTGAACCAGCAAAGGTCAAATTGTAGGCCGTCAAACGAAATACATATATGAAAATTGAGGGTACCAAGTATGTTATTTTAGCGACCGACAGGAAGATGTATGCGCGCCAATTTGGAAAATTGACGAAGAACTGCTTTCTCTATGGAAACGCGAAATCGCGTTATCTATGCATCGAAATCAACAAACACGATGTCAATCGATAGGTATTGAATTGATCAATATGATTATGAAAAAACAAATCGCAACATTTCACACGACAAGATAGTTAGGTTTGATCAAAAGACGAAAATATGGGAAACAAATGGGAGTAGGGGTAAAAACTTTTCGGCATAAGGTTGCGTCCAGTGGTTATGCAGCCTTCAAATTTCAACACAAATAATCCCAAGGATGTATCTGTACTGGGAAAAAGCAGTTTGGTTCCATCATATCGGAGTGCTGAGATACAGCCACAAAAAATCAAGAAACATAATCTTTCTCGGATATCGTTAAAATCTAGACTTATTGGTACTGTAACTTTCGCATTTATTAGTCGATCTTTACAAACTTGGTGTTGGTGGATAGGTATTTTAATTATCACCCTACGAAACTAAACCTTTATTGTATCATACCAGTTGACAAAGTTATTGGCTGTCAAACATGTTATTTTTTTTAAAGGGGGTTGATGTTAGAAATATATAGAAATCGCCCGCGTCCTACCATAAATGTTATTGGACTTACAACTAATACACAGCAAATACATTTACCGATATCTTAACACTAAGTTTGTTAAAATATGATGCGTAATGAAGTTTTTACGGCCGGTTGAAAATGGTAAATATTTGGCGAAAACCCGGAATTTTCAACAAAATTTGGACCCCAGGCGAAAAATTTGATTTTTTTTCTTTAAGTAAAATCGTTCTATGGGAGTTTAATTCGCCCGCAGACCAAACATATTAGGTTCGAAATCATCCGATTTCACCAGTCGTATTTTGTATTCCTTGTGGGAATTTTAAGATTAATCCCTGTTTGTTATCTTCGCCTTTCATACAGATAAAATCCCTTAATTTCTATAGTTCCCGCCCACTGACAAGTCATGACAAGTTACTGACTTCCATGGGGTACGAAACTTACATGATGATATAGTGTACATAGAAAATAAAGTTATCACAGAAAAGCAGGTAGAAATGTAAATATTTGTTTTTGTCGTGAATCATGTTAAAACTTAATGTATGCGGATATAGAATTTTCGATATGATTTTTGAAGATTGCAAAGAGGTCACGTAGAATGTTGCCATACGGAACGTTTGTTTCTGAATAATATTTTGGGCCAAGATGGAATAAATATGCAATTAAAATACAAAACAAAATGCAAGTGAACGTTTACCAGACACATGTTCTAAAATTCCATTAGTGGAATTTTTAAAGTGTTGTTTATAACCTAGAGTTCCAACAAAGATAAGGCACTTTCATTAAGTAAACATTTAGCTATCGATCTTAATTATAGTGTTTTATTTTGATAATTTTACAGATATAAGATATTGCGTCATATTGTCATTTAATTGTTTTTTATTTTTTCGTTACATTTCTCTTCTCGCCCTTGCAAAGCGCCTTTGGGTAATTTCTTTCATAGAAGGTGATAGATAAATTTTATTACTATTATTATCATCATTATTGTGAAGAACTAGAGAGTACATTTATGAATCTCCATTATATATACTAGCGGAAAAAAGAAACTGTGCATTATTTAATATATAAAAAAAAATAACAATGAACACATTTTATTTTTTGTAATACTGTTAACAAATGTATTCGTTAAAACATTTCATAATTGATTAATGTTAACATCGAATAATTTCAGCAGACTCGAAAGACACTGGTATTCGAATTTGCATTCATGCATGCTTGACAACGGCGCCTCATTGATGCCACTAACGTGTTCAGAAATGCTGGAGGGATATTGTTCCAAATGCTGGTTAAAGCCTGGCCTAAATCAACCAATGTCACTGGCTGATTTGGTAAACGGGGTAAATGTCGTTCCATTTCATCCCAGACGTGTTCGATCGGCGATAAATCGGGGAAAACAGCTGACCAAGGCAAGAAATCGACATTATGTTGAAAACAAACGTTCTTGACTACACGTGCAACATGCGGCCTTGCGTTGTCTTGTTGCGGAGTGATGTGATTTTGCTGTCTCTGTATGGAGGGTATCACATGGCGCTGAATAATTTCGTCTCGATAGCGTACGCTGGTGAGATTTCCATTGACAATTTGTAGAGGGGTCCTTCCACATACTGTTATTCCACCCCACACCTTAACGCTACCTCCACAGAATTGTCGACGTTGCACAACACAAGCGTCCTGGTAGCGCTCCCCAACGCGACGATACACTCTACAACGGCCGTCACTGCTATTCAAATGAAATCTGGATTCATCAGCGAACAGAATATTGGCCCACTCCTGTATTCTGAATCGCAGATGCCGTCTGCACCACGCTAGTCTAGCGATACGATGACGTTGAAGCAGTATTGGGCGCACCGCTGGACGTCTTGGTCTGATACTGTGCTCGCGCAGACGATTACGCACAGTTCTTGGACTGATTGGCCGAAGTCCAGAATGCTACGAGCAGTCAAACTTGCTGTCTGGAAACGATTTCTCAAGTGCACAAGTTTAATGTGGTTGTCCTGTCGGCGTGACGTCACACGAGGAAGCCCAGAACGTGGTCAATCCCGAGTGTTAACAGATTGTTGGAAACGTCTCCATAATGACTGGATGGTGTCCCGATGAACTCCAAAGTGTCTTGCTATGATATGTTGTGCCATTCCAGCTTGAAGCATCCAACAGCACGATTACGTTGGTTTTCGCTGAGTCGTGGCATGCCAGAAGGGTAGTGCTTTCTTTAACGAATAGTGTCAAAACCAACCTTTTACACTTCTTACTCCAAACAGTATTGACCAGTAAAACTCGTGCGTACGAACACTTCAATAAACAACATGTGTTCATTAACCATGAAAAAGTCCGTGCATCTGAGTCGGGTACTATCCGATATTGTTCACAAACATCACTTTATCGATTGTTTGTATTTTATAAATATCAACAATAAATATAGAAAAATTATACTAAATTTCATAATGGACAGTTTCTTTTTTCCGCTAGTATACATGAAGGGTATACATGTATATCATTTTCAAAAAAATGCTACTGTTTATGTCTTATGTTATAATAGGTTGTTTTTTTTCACATTCAGTAATAATAGATAATTTAAAAAATACGACGATACTAGTTCGTGTTGACCGAAGAGACAGAGTTTGACCGATCTCACGCTGCTGCATATAAGAATTTGGGTCGGATGATGGTTGGTTGAATATTGTTTAACGTCTCTCTCGAGAATGTTTCACTCATATGGAGACGTTATTACTGCCGGTGAAGGGCTGCAAAACTTAGCCCTATGTTCGGCGCTAACGACCCTTGAGCTGGGAAGGATCTTTATTGTGCAACACCTGTTATGACACGGGACCTTAGATTCTACGGCTTTATCCGAAGAACAGCCCAATTTAGCCGCCTCTTGCGACAAGGAAGGGATACTAAAGACCTAACTTAACCCTAATCCCCACGGGATTCGGTCGAAAGTCGAAGGCCGAGGTCAGTATACCGATACATAGACTAAGCATTTCCGTGGAACCCGATCGATATATACATGTAGTTACATGTAGATAGCTTCGCTCACGTATAGACTTCTACTGAATGCATTCTATCAGCTATGCAATGCAATACATCGCGATGACAATACAATACAATACATGTAACCTAAAGTACGCCCAAATGAGGCAAACCTATACACATCGCACTTGTTAGCTTTAGCTAAGGGTATGTAGTGGTAGTGGAACAAATTATATAGCAATTTTCACTAAAAATATTTTCCAAATATGTATGGACATTATCTATTTATCGATGTCCCTTTTACAGCCACTTATCAGATAAAATGGTTCCAGTATTGGGGTATGCATGTATTTTCACTAAGCAATTACAGATGTATGATTAGTTGCTTATCTGATTCATAACTCTTTGTTGTTAAATGTTTGGAAGCCGACACGTATCAAACATTCATGTCATAAAGAGGATCTAATGCGGCATAAGCAAAATAATATTTTATCTGTGGTACAATCGAACATAAAAGTATTTAGCAGGTATACAGGTGAAGTCAAATCTTACTTCATTATACCATAGCAGCACTCATAAGACAATAATCGGATAATTTAAACCTAGCATTGTATAATCTAGCATCAGCAAGTCTGCTAAGTTTGCAAAACAGGAAGTGTTGATCAAAAGGGGGGAGGGGACTGAATACTTTATATACTTTCAGAATACTTTTAAAACAGAGACATTTGTCACCCAAATTCCTTATTTAAGTAGACCCAACTCTAACCACTACCTAGATTGAGTTAGAAAAAGAACCAAGGGAAACATTTGTGTTTCGTGTTTATATTTCTATCTTGACAATTTACGCTCAAAATACAAAGGCAAAGGAAATCCAGGCTGAAATGTTTCAAATATGTGTTCATGCTATCTAAAATATTTTCAAATATGTATCACTAGTAGTAATATCAATATCTAAACGCTAAATTTTAATTGACAGGTCTGAAATCCTCCACACCAGTCTGAATGTCGATGCTGTCACAGCCGAGAAACCATCCGGTGACCTGGACCGGTAAATGTCCTAGTAAAAATAAACAACTGAAATTGAGAAAACAATGACGTATATCTCTGTTATTTGAAGAACCTGTGGCTTGAAATTTGGCATGCAGGTTGTTAAAACATTAATATATGCACAGAAAACGTCAGATTACGCATACCACACCTATCTTTTGATGTATTCATTTTTTTTTTGGCATTTCAAGTGAGTATGTAGTTTTTTATGTGGGTCAGAGTTAGACCCCTTTTCTATATTTATGATACATGTATCACATATTTCGGACCCAAATCGGGATTTAGACCCTGTGGTATCTAGGGATTTGTGCTTGCCCTACTCTACTTTTGTATTTTTTATAGTTTATTGTTATGATTACCTTATTAGTAATGGCTGTTTCTTATTAGACAAAATCTTGTTTGACGTGTTCTGTACATATTATTATACCTTCCAATTCATACTCATTTTGACGGTTGTCTTCGTTTACTAAGACAATGAGTTCACAGCTTGTGTTTTTGTCAAAGAGTGATATTTATTCCTCCTAGACACGTGATCCCACCCATTTACAGGGAACAAAGTTTGTATTGCTTTCAATTTCATAAAGATTGTGGTAATTACTGATCGAATTAATTTTTGTTTTCTGCACTTGTTTTAGCTTTTTACATTACCATTGTCACACTGATTTTGACTACGGATAAGTCCGTTTACCAGATCAAGATATGGGGCTCACGGTGGGTGTGACCGGTCGACAGGGGATGCTTTCTCCTCCTAGGCATCTGATCCCACCTCTGGTGTGTCCAGGGATCCGTGTTTGCCCAACTATCTATTTTGTATTGCTTATAGGAGTTATGAGATTGATCACTGTTTGTTATCTTCACCTTTCATCCATAAAAAATGTAAAACCAGTGTCAATTGTTGTAATTCAATAATTAATAGTTTATCACCATTGATTAAACGTAATGGACCTAAATGAAAATGTGTTGCATATAAAGCACATATAAGTATATCTGAACACTCGTTTTCATCCACGTCAGTGGTTAAACTTGGGATCTGTGGAATCGAAGCTTCGAGTAGCATTTAACCAGCAAGCTAGATTGTTTGACCATCTAGGAAAGTTATCAAAACGGGCGTTCGATGACATTTAAATTAGCCAATGCAAACACACACTATACGACGAGTTACAAAACGAAAGAGCATAATAAGTAAAACACATTACATTTGAAACATATTTATTGCAATTTTCTCTTCACTACAGTGCTTGGATATATACGTTCATCACATCGGCAACTCCTGGACCTGAAAAAAAAGCAAATTAAATAAAGTTATACTGTTACATTGTGTGCGAAAATATATTAAGACATGATAGTACCGTCAATACCAATTCGAAATACAAAGGGATGCTGGGGTTTGAATAGAACTACATTATAACGTAATGAAATAGAGAAACGAACGGTAATCAGTATCAAAATTCCTATATACCAAATTATCGGCAACAGTAATCCAACATACCAAATTATTGATAAAACTTACTTGATTCCTAATCATGGCTGTGTATTTTTGAATATTGACAGTATTCTTTGGTTTTATTATTATCCTTTAATCATCATGTTCATTGATATTGTAATTGATCAGAAACACTAATTCGAATGATCAACAGAATAAAATCCTGATATCCGAGGAAATAAAAAGACGTATTACACCACGAATCCACGAATATAACAACGGCTGTTCCTCTTTGATACATTCACAAAAGTTAACAGCAATGGAATTTAATGAAACCATAATATTTGAAGAATCACTTACTTTGGTTCCAATTTGCAACTTGTGAGCCCTTGCTATACAAAAACGCTGGTGCTTTTCCTTTCTTTGCCCATGAACATACTTCATTGGTTCTGTCTAATACTACAAACCATCCAAAATCATTGGGACATCCGGCATAACGTTGGTTAACAAAGAAATGCCTTTTTAGAGGATTTATATCTCTTTCGTCGCTAAAAAGAGAAATGATAAAATCATGAATGACTGTAGTGAAAGGTACAGCACATAATGAAAACACACGAACAATTTGACGAAGTGTATACAGTATCAAGTACCCTTTTATAGAAAAGAGGTTTGTGTTGGCGGTTTTGAGATCGGCCCAACTACTGTGGAGAAGTCTGGACTTGCTAAACCAGTCTTTGTCGTTGCTTCCGCTTCCATCAAATTCCAAGAATGCTAATGTTTTCCCCTGCCCACCAAGCTCCACTTTGATCTGAAATTACACTTACATGTAGCCTTTATATGGATTACGCAACACTTCGATCGAAACATGAAAGGCTGAAGAAAATAAACTCTATCTCATATTTTCTTGTCTGATACGAAACACATATTTTACAAACCAGAATGATTAATATATCGAACTTTTACAAAGAGCATGAAAATATCAGATTTGACACCTATATCCCTCAAAATAAAAATATGATAAATTCTCGAATATATCCATGGTAGCACATTGTTAATGTCACCTTCTTTTTATCACATTCAATGTTCTTAAATATATAAATAATAACGCGTGCTTAGAATGTAAATCCATCGTACATCGTAAATCGAAATCAGCTACTAAAAAATGGCCAAACCTTGGTTGGTTGTATTGGAAATCAGATAATAACAAAGACCATGGAATTTGCGAAATGATGATCTTAACAATACTCTTTCATCTCCAGTATCATCAATTTATTTGTCAGTAGCCTACCTTGATTTAGAAACTAATGAAAAAGAGAACATGCTAGCGTGTATCTAATCTGTGGATAGATTTAAACATGATTTGCAGGTGTGTATTTGTGGTATACTGCTACATAAACATGGGATGATGGCGATGGAGAAAGATAAATCATCCCGTTTGTCATAAAGTGGAGTTGTTAGGTTAACGTTAGCATCTATGCGCCATAGGATATCCACGTACATGTATAAAACAGTTTGTGGAAGACTGCTGGTGTTTTTATTTCGAGTTCAATGCATACATCGAATAAACATACGAGTAAAATGGAGTAGCATTAATCGATGAAAGGTCACTGATACGCCTAACTGTCGCGTTGAAGACCACAGAAAGATGTTGTTTCTTTTCATGTTGAAGCTTTTGAACACATGTTGCCTCATAAGAATACTAAACGGGCCAGCTTTCAAAGCTATATAATTTGAACCCATAGGAATTCCAACCGACTGTCGGGGCACTTGATTTCCGAAGATGCGTGCATATTGCCATGACAATGACTAAATACCTTCCTAATACTGAGTGACTCCCACTGATCAATAAGAGGACTTCGTAGATGTTTTGCATTATCCCTCCAGTGATCCAGCTTAAAACCCGGAGGAAGGCAGCCATTGTTAGGAGTACATTGGGATGGTGCCTTTGTGTTCCAGGCGTTGAGGACAGATTCACCATTACCTTTAACTGCATGAAATACTAGTTGCCAATCTGGAAGAAATTGATGATGATTATATAACTTTTATATATATTTGTGCTTACTTAACTTAAAAAGACAATTTTGTGAATTGAAGATCCATTTAACTCACAACAGTGTAAAGATAAAGGTCATTTTATTCTGATGAATGAAGTGGGAAACGGCTGTTTTCAAGAATTTATAAATCCCAATCGATTGAGGTGTAGAAATCATTAAGTATATACGTGTGACAGATTTGCTAATCATGTAACTTAAATAATAGGGTCACTGAATGGTAGAATATGTAGATACGCAAAGTCTTTTATGTTGATCAAAACGTATTTTATTGACCAATGCCAAATCTATTCCAACAACAGGCTTCCAACAATGAGCGTAACATTCACTGGACCCACTGCAGTGAAAGAATGCATTTAGAATCAATATCATTTCAACATTTAAAGACCCTAGACATTTCAGATTTTTAAGACCGGAACATATATCTATCGCAAATATGGAAAGCCCCTCGAACAACAGATTTTCACAAAGTGTGCAGAACATTATTCATAAGCGAAGAATAGATGTACACTAATTTACGAAGGATATCTGATTTTTTGCTCTATAGTAATGTACCATTAACAATATCACCCAGCCGTATTTTTCTACCATTATACCTGGCAACATATATATTGAACAAATACAGGAAGTTGTGTGATTGAAAGTCTGTGATTTACAATTAAATTATATTATTGTATGTGAAAGTCATTGCCACATTTCCCACATTCAGCAATTTCCTATCGGGAAAAACCTGATTGTCCTGTTCACATTTCTCTGATAGAATATGACGGCTTGGTAAATATGTTGCATATAATCCCAACTTACTATCTTCATGTCCATATCCGATATCTGTAGTCAAAACTGCAACCAGACCCAGCGAAATCAACACACCGGAAATACACGACATTTTCAATATCTGAAAAAGGTATGATAATAAACAATGGTCAATCTCATAACCCCTATATGGAATACAAATTTAAGAGTTGGGCAAACACGGACCCCTAGATATACCAGATATAGGATGAAAAGCCTACGAGGAGTAAGCATCCCGTGTGAAACGGTAAAATCCGCCGTGGGTCCTATATATTGATCACGTAAATGGAATAATTCGTAGTGAAATTCAATCTAAAGAACGGCTTGACAATTGGCATGAGACATATTAGAGAGCATTTGACACAATGATAGGTTATATTGGCAAATTGGATCGTTATAGCGACCATGCATTTTGCGAAATATTGACTGTAAACGAGGTTGTTGAAATCCCTGTAACATCAACTTGTTTGTCACGAGCCCGTCTCGTTTTAAAACACGACCATACGGAGAACAGGCTCTTGTGTTTCGTGCCAGTTGAAAGACATGGGCACAATATGCAGTTGATAATGCATTAATGTTACCTAATGTGTAAAGTTAACGATGGAGAAGCTAAGTTCACATATACTGTCATAAAGTTGAGTTGTTGGTTTGCCGTTAATATCTATGTATGATAATAGATTTTCAAAAACTAAAAAAAACGCTTTGATTAAAGAAAGGTGAAGATAATGAACAGTGACCATCTCATAACTCCTATAAGCAATACCAAATAGAGAGTTGGGTAAACATGGACCCCTGGATATACCAGAGTTGGGATCAGGTGCCAAGGAGGAGTAAGTATTTCATTACCAGTGATCTCTAAACATACTATACTATTGCCGTTTAGTTTCAAAAGATGACTTCAATATTTTAAAAAAAATCTAAAATAAAAATCATTACAATCATGAATTAAAATTAAAAACATTATCCAATCTAAGATAGATTTGGAGTAAAATAGATTAATAAAAATGACACACAGCATCTTTATTTCATATCTTACCTTATGTAAAACGTATACGGTACCAATTTTGATGCATCAGATGCGCATTTCGACAAATTATGTCTCTTCACTGATGCTCAACCGAAAATTTGAAATCCGATATAACAATGAAGTTTTAGAGCTATTATAGGCAAAAACAGTGTGCCAAAAAGTGGAGACAAATTCGTTTAAGTATAAGAGCTATGCGTGAAGGAGATAATCCTTAATTTTGAAATGCATTTCTAAATTTTATAACAGCAATTAAATATACATCCGTATTTTCAAGCTAGTAACGAAATACTTAGCTACTGGGCTGTACAGACCCTCAGGGACTAACAGTCCACCAGCAGAGGCCTCGACCCAGGGGTCATAATGTAAAACTTAATACGGTACCAATTTAGATGCACCAGATACGCAAATTATGTCTCTTCAGTGATTTATAACTTATATAACTTTAATGTGAAATCTAAGAGAGATAACAATAGTATAAATCTTATATAGATATATTTAGTCAGCACCTAATATTTTAGTACAAAAATATAACTGTTACCTTGTGGTATACGAAATTCCATTAGTTTGTTAAAAGTGAGCTAAAGCTATTTATATAGACACCATTGCAAATTGACCCCGCCTTCCTGGAATATCCTTCCTATTTCAAAAAATCATGTATAATTTCGTTGTTTACAAATTGCTAAGATTATTTCTTTAATATAGCGTTTGTAATAGTAACCATGTGTGTTTTCAATTAATTAAGCGTGACGTAATTAGTACATTTCAAAATGTTGTCGCATGAGTAATGAAAGTTGTCACTCGGCCTATTAAAAAATAGGTGAACTGTCATTATCAATCTATCAGCATTAGGCAATACCTTGTTTGTGACAATCTTATGAATTATAGGATTAGTGTAAAAAACAATTCTCCTATGCCATTTTCCGATTTTTACAAATACAATGTATCGCGCATACAACTTTCTATAATGAAGTTGATGGGATAAACTAACAGGCTATGAAGATTTTATGCAAAAGAAAACCAAACGAATTGTTTTGTTCCACACCATTAATAGAACTTGAAAAGTATACACTTAGTGCGTTTATGTTATTGTGTATCTTTCATTTTTTAGAATCTAAATATATATATATGAAAATCCTCCTTTTGAATTTATACTTATATTAATTTTGTTATTCATTTCAATTGTCAATGTATGCTAATGTTTTGTTTTGCTCGTAAAAGATGGTTATTTACACTTACGATGACCTGATTTAATATGACAATCCTCTTTATGTCGTGGTAGTTGTACTGAATAAACAGTTGTATTTGCTAAACATGTTTTGATAATATCATTCGTCCTTTACATATTGGTGTTGATAAACTTTATACCAGATAAACTGATTATTCTCAATACTAGATCATGGTAACAAACATAATAGCCTAACTCTATAAAACGTGGATTTGATATGTATGTGTATATTCACTTAGAAATGAAACATGTACAACTCTTAACAGATTAATGTTCAAAACTTGTTAACAGTATTATATCTATGCTTGAAAAACAAAATAATACAATGCAGGTATGTAATTGGAGTTCGGGATATCACATTCATATTTACAAATACTAATATTCCCAGATAGATAAAACAATCCGAAACATAATTAAATCTCATTTTTACAACACAGTGCTTACATCTTAATCTGTAAAACATCCCAAATGTCCTCCCTATATTTAAACATTTTTTTCTCACTTGATTTTACCATCTTTTCCTCTAGAATTAGTCAATGAGAGTTTACTTCACATTTCACATGTATGTCAGATACATTAAGATATTCTATATGATAAAATTATATACTAGTACTATACATGATATAATTATTGGATTGTATTTTTATGTATTAGAAGAAACTTTTATCTTATATGAATAAATCATCATTGAATATAAACTGGTTTACATTAATGGCCTCGTACCGTTTCCATTCCTTAAAAGCAATCTTCATTACTTTTAACGAATTGAGGGGTAGTCGGATGTTAACCTATTCGGAATTCATGAAGTATGAATAATACTTATAGGTTATAGACTTTGTATGGGAAAACATGACGACCGAGTTTTTTGGCACGTACACGGACCGAGCTTGCGAGGTCCGTTCGCGACAAAAAACTCGGTCGTCATATTTCCCATACAAAGTGTATAACATTTTTATTATATACTTTCAATTTCATTTAGAAACTAACAATAATTTTATTTCTAACAATAGCTTTATAGGTTTAACTGAGTAAAAGATGAAAAACAAGAAAAAATTGAAAATTAACGGCGTAGAAATTTGATTGTGACGTAATGTTTGCGGGCCGGAATATTTCCGGGCATATATCGTGTGATATATGCCCGCAAACTTTTAAAGAAAAAAGAAGAGATGAAATTGAAAGTATATAATAAATCAAATCATGTCATCTATGCCCAAAGGAAAAAACTGGTTTTGAATGAAGTCGTATTTTGGTTTTTTGCAGACACAATCTGAAAAGATATGACTGACAAAAGTTGAGAACCGATGTGACGGCATTTCTTAAGGTGGTAATTGAAATTAATGAAGACGACAAATACTACAGATACGGATTTTGTTATCCACCTGAAAAATATCCTTCCCTACAAAACGTATGTGGCTTATTACACTCTGTAAGAGACTTTCGTAACATTATTACATTGCAAAACATAGCAAAATAGCAATATGGATGGAAAGGTCTGTGTTAAGGTAAGTGGTTTTACTCTGTTGGCTTCTATCGAAAATATGAACAAAACTGTAAAATATCAACACTCGGTAACTCTAGAAATGATGGGACATTTGTACGTGTATCTAGGTTACTGACAAACAAGTTGATGTTACATGGGATTTCAACAGTCTCGTTTTAAGTCAACATTTCTCAAATTATATGGTCGTTATAATGATCTATCTACACTAGATACAAATTATATCACATTGTCATAAATAAATCTAAACTAAAATAAATTCAAATGTGTTTCATTTTGATGGTATTTCGCGATTGAAAATGTCAGGTTAGTATCGTTGATTGCGAGTACAATACCCAACCCACACTCCTGAGTAGATATGTCCAACACATACGCCTTCTTCACCACAAACCCATCACATTTTCTTGACTGATTTTTCAGGAGAATCTAGGGTATAATGCAAGTATAAGTATTTAGGAACATTTTTGATTAAAGCAAAGCTCAATCACTAAACTAAAGAAGACAGTGTGTGTGGCAATGATTTTTATTGAAATTTCAAATCATGAAAAATGTTCAAATCATTTTAGCGAAGTATGGACATTTCAAAATTTCCAATAATAATGATATGATAATAATAAAGCCTTATTTATCCAGGATTACATATTTAACGATAACGCTAATATTCAATATGGTCAATGCATTGGAATGGTACAGAATCTTGCTCTTTGTAAGTATCCTGGTGTCCATAGAAGACTTACTCCACTACTGACACCTTATGATGAATTTGAGATGGAAATTAACTCATAGCTGATAAATTTCAAATATAATGCATTTATTTTGTGTACATTTCCAGTGTTTTCATGAACTCCTACGCTTCACACCAACGTATTTTTTCATGAAGCTTGCCTGTTTAAAGCGTTCTACATGTAGTTCATGCCCCCGTGTATTTTCAAAAAAAAAAATCTTTAGTTCTTAATTAGCTTTAATCATGTTGTTCAAAATTGCGTTTATATGCAGAAAGCAAAACCAAACGCAAAGTAGAGTTCCACGTCTCCCGGAAATATTTGGGACCCTTCCAACCAGATCTGAAAGTGGAAAAATATAGCGAGGTCGTTATTTCTCTTGCTCCAGTTCTGTGAATAGTGTAGAAGACGATATTCAGTTTGATCTATCGTTCACCTATTAATGCAGTATCTTTTCTACTAAAAGACAATGCGTTATAAAATCAATAAGATATATATCATTTAATGTTGTTAAGTAATAATATATTCCATCGAGCTCAAATTAAAAGAAACTATAGAGTCGTCCACTTCTGCTTCATGCTTAGATTATTTTATTGAATGTAGTTATTAATGGCAAACTACCAACTCAACATTATGACAAACGGGATGATTGCAGCTTCTCCATCGTCAACTTCCCGTATTTATGTAGCAACATTCCATTATCACCTGCACATGGTGTTTATATCTCTCAACTGATTTGATACACAAGAGATAGTTCTGCGTATGGTCAGTTTTTAAATCGAAGCCAGCTACTGACAAACAAGTTGATGGTACAGGGGTTTCAACAGTGTCGTTGAAATTCAGCATTTCGCAAATTCTATCATCGTTATAACGATTTAGTTTGCCAATACAACCTATCATTGAGTCAAATGCTGTCGGACGTGTTTCATACCGATTGTTAGACCGTTCGTGGCACACTGATTTTGACTACGGATAATTCCGTTTACCAGATCAAATATAGGGCTCACAGCGGGTGTGACCAGTCCAAACGGGGTGCTTACTCCTCCTAGGCACCTGATCCCACCTCTGGTGTATCCAGGGGTCCGTATTTGCCCAAATACCTATTTTGTATAGCGTATCTTATGAAATTGATCACTGTTCGTCATCTTCACTTTTCATACACACATCATATATATATATATATATATATATAGTGGAAAGACTTGCGCACTGTGATATAATGTACATATTTTGTTGAGTTGAACACTTGTCACGATTTCAATGATATTTACTTACCTATTCTACATTTAATAAGCTTTTGAGATGAGAGAAATACATGAAATTGAAAATCAACATTATTTACAAATGGCATGATGTTAATTAGTTACATGTTTCTGTTAAGAGAAATTCTTACAGTGACGGATCCATATCTTAAAAGCTCTCTCTATCTCTCACAAACTAGTAAAATGAGGAGGCTCTCTCATGCGTTCTTGTAAAATACATTTATGATATACTATTAGAAGTTACGTGCTATGGGATCAGTTAAATATTTATTTTATATTCACCACATTCTTCCGAAATGACTCAAACAGTTGATAAAACTGACAGATGTTGTCGACATTACGATTAAACCATTTAAATTTTACGAAAATATGAAGGATACATTCCAGATTGTTCGTAAGAAAAAACAATGAAAACATGGGGCGATTTCTGTTATCAGATTCACCGATTCTATAAACTTTAAAATGTTTGCATTATATGTTACAGTGCATAGACTGTTCTTCTGTTAATCCCCTGCAATTAGAGAGGGAAGTCACAGACCTTTCATAGGTGACCATTAGACGGTGGCCCTATTTCACGTTAGGCTTGCCCACGATCAAATACTCTTACTGCTACATTCAACAGCGCAATTCTTAAGTCAAAATCTGTGGCACTCCTCCCACAGCTACTGACGTCTGTGTGGGAGAAAATATTTGAATGGGACTAAGTTAACACACATAGAGTAATTTTATTGCCTAATACATTAGCATTGTTTGAAATAAAAGAATGTCTCGGAGAAACAATTTTAGATTTTTGAACAACTATTTCTTTTATCAAACAACACTCTAGATCTTTATGCCAGATCTTTTACTAAAAATCCATGTTGTCCTGTATTAATATAAAGTAGTGGAAATCCAATTGTCCTTGAATTTTATGGCAAAACTGTAAAGTGCCACCTCATTTGTCTATTTCATGATGTTTGTATTTAACAAGATTTATAAAATTAAAAAACAACATTAGGGGGATCCCAATGTCATTCTTGTTTAGTGTGTATTGTATGTTTATATACTAGGGGATATCCCTATTATAGAGGTTGTTAATCAGTTTGTAACTTTTACAATCGTCATTCAACATTCTTCAATATATAGTATATTTTTAATCACTGCAGAACAATATAAAACAAAGCTGTGAGAGTGAGAAAACCGGTTACCATATTATTATAAAAACGTAGAGCATAAAGTAAATTACTGTAAACAAACTACAGAGTTCAATCATCTTTATTGGCCAATTTTAATTTCTTTCATACGAAGAATTAAACAATTCTTTCCGACAAAAAGAGGCACAGCAGGCAGGAATCTTACACCGTCTGTATGTAAACGTTCATAACATCGGCAAAACCGGGACCTGAAAACAAAATACAGAATAATTTAAAAAACTGCATTATTTCCAATATAATGACAGCAAAGGTTAGCATATTCGCTTTGGAAAATATGACCACGGGGTGACACTATGCCATTCAGTAAACTTTAAAGGGGACTTAAAGTTTACTGAACGGTTACTGAAAGGTGACAGAACAGCTACTGAACGGCGAATAAAAGATGACTAAATGGCAGAATCTTAGTGGACTGAATGACACAGTTTCATACTTTGGATCATAGTATAATCACATGCAACAAAAAGAAAAAAAATATACCCATGTTTTCCAGAGAGAAAAATATTTCAATGATGCCAAATAGATACACGGAGAAAGAAAGAGAGAGAAAGAGAGAGAGAGAGAGAGAGAGAGAGAGAGAGAGAGAGAGAGAAGGGTAGATATACATAATCTAGATATACATATGTAGACGTAAAGCAAAACGTACAATAGTGAGGTTGATATGTTTTACGTTATTATACTTTGATGTAAAATACTCGAATCTGATTAGTCGAAAATCATTTGAAAAACATATTGTCACCCTCTGAGAACAGAAAGCACGCGCACCAGGATGATAGTATCTAGTAACGGGTGATAGTATTAAAAAATATCACATGCGTCAAATTTATATCCGTACAATTCGCTGTAGATTGTTAGACGACGTCGTTTGAGCGTTGTAATAAACGGGAATACCTGCATAGATATTCGAGATATCACATGACAGTGATTGATCAAATGTAAACAGACGTAAGTTTTTCAGCTTTGCTGTTTATATAACAATCAGTATAATAAAATAAATGTTGTATGTAGTTGAGGGTAACAATCGCCTCGGTTGACAATGGTTTCTCGGGCTGAAAATTTTCAATGTTACCCTCAACTGCATGCAATATTTATATATTATCATACTCGGTCTGAAATCACTGAAGCGCTTCAACTGGATTTCACAGCCATTGTATCATATAATCAGTTGGGGATATGAGGAATGTGTTTACTATAATGTCAATTACTTCGATTCCAGTTCGTCAGTCCTGACCCTTTACTGTACATGAACAACGGGAAGACTCCCTTATTGGCCCACCGGCAGACATCTTTCTTATCTATCACCACAAACCACCCCGCATCATTTGGACATCCGCCATAGTTTCTGTTGATGTAGAAGTGTCTTTTGACATGAGCGTGGTGCCTGAAAAGATAAAAATAGTCATAAATGTTGTAGATTTCTACGGAATAGATATATTGCATCTGATGACATCACTAAAAGTATTTTGTTACAAACAGTACGGCTATCGTAACGACTAGATTTTCTGATAGCCATGAAAATAGAATGTACATGCATAGATAAAAATCAATTTTGAATTTTGAACATTCATGAAGACGTGAACTGCAGCGCTTCACGTCTAAATACTTTTCAATAAGAGCTAGAATACACGCTTCCTGAAGTCTGCTGGCGTTTTAACGTCGCAGTTCATGCCCTAATATAAGAAAAGATTTGATAAAATAAAACTCCGCTAACATATATAACATATACGTACTCTGCGATGGAGAAAAAGTTTGTTCGTGAATTCGGTTTTAGGTCGTACCAACTGCTATGTAACAATCTCGATTTGCTGAACCAGTTGATGAAGCTACTCCCACTTCCATCAAATTCCAAGTAAGCCAGCGTTTTCCCTTGACCTCCAAGTACTACACGGATCTGAAAGGTATATTTACCATGGCTACAATCAAAATGGCTTGGAATCGTAAGAAGAATCAATTTTGTTTGTATCTGAATGCTGGAACACGTCCCGTGGAAGAAATGTTTTTCTCAAATAGAGATAAATGTGATAAATTTTGATATATGGCAACCAAGACTGGATCAATTATGATTTGTTATCGTGTTAACGCCTACCGTGCATCATGTACATTTAGTTGCGATGGCCGTATC
This sequence comes from Ostrea edulis, assembly GCF_947568905.1. Taxonomy (NCBI): domain Eukaryota; kingdom Metazoa; phylum Mollusca; class Bivalvia; order Ostreida; family Ostreidae; genus Ostrea; species Ostrea edulis. Next base: position 69,135,511 of record NC_079166.1, on the reverse strand, counting down.
ATGTACCCTAGCGTTGCACTTCATCAACGTCATATCGGAAAGACTCGACACGTTTATATACAATTACATGTGTTAGACAAAGAAACAGTTACTACTTATGTTAAATGTCTTAGGTTGGAAGAAGTACCGTGATCGAGAATCGATGACTGGACTTCCTGATTGCAAAATGATCACCCTTAACACTAGACCACAGCGACCGGTAGAATAGGAATTGTAATATGTGTCCCGTAGCATATAAAGTGTATTTTACATCACCTAATTCATATGAAAGGGTAATTTATCCTTTTCTTTTAATCTTAAATGGTCAAAAATGAGCATGATACTAAGCAAATATATATTTATTTGGATTTATTCATTAAAATGTCTTACATTTACAAATAGTTCTATTTAAAAAACAAAAACATGATACATGTATTATTCTACCCTAGATGCACAAATATCTATTTTTTATGCATGAATTCTTAGCAAATAAATCGGCTATTTCATATGCCAATACGAAATCAATATAATCTCATATATCATCCCATTGTAACGGTGAAAATTTGGAGTAGTTTGGTTTATGTTCAGTGTATAAAATTGTCTGTTAGGTGGTCATTTGAACTATCAAAATTGAATTGTTTGTATGGGAGATGGAAATAACGAACATTGATCAATCTCATAAATTCCATAAACAATATAAAATAGAGAGTTAGGCAAACACTGATCCCTGGATACACCAGAGGTGGGATCATGTGTCTGGGAGGAGTAAGGATCCCGTGTTGACCGGTAGCATCCACCGTGAGCCCTTTATCGTGATCAGATAATCGGAGTTATCCATAGTAAAAGTCAGTGTGCCAAAAATGACTGGTATTGGCATGAAATATGTCAGACCGCATTTGACTCAATGATAGATTGTATTGGCAAAGTACATCGTTTTAATAATCATAGATTTTACGAAATTTTGCGACTTTAAACGAGATTGTTGGAAACTCTGTACCATCAACTTGTTTGTCAGTAACCTGCTTCGATTTAAAAAAAAAACTGACTATATGCAGAACAAACTCTTGCATATCGAATCATTTGAGAGATATAAACATAATATACAGTTGATAATAGAATGTTGCTACATGCATATTTCTAAATTTTACGAAACACGCTCTAACTGTAGCGAATCTGATGAAACCTGCAATCTAATAACTATTGTAAAGAATGTGAAATGAAGAGCATAGTAAACACGGACCCCTGGACATACCAGACAAGGTCAAACAATTGATATGAAACATGTATTTTGATACTTGTATCCTGCAATTATTGTAATAAACTGATCAAAAAATAGTGTATAAACTATAAACCTGGTTTTTGTAAATATCAAATCGGCAAGGGTGTTGGTAACTGCGATCTATGTCACGTCATTCCTTTGTTTAAGCGCCAAGTTATTTGTAAGGAATACAAAACTCCAGACAACTACTTCATTATATGTTGAGTAACCTGAGTTAAATATTTATCATTTTAATGTAAAATTTATATGGTACCAATTTTGATGCACCAGATGCGTATTTCGACAAATAATGTCTCTTCACTGATGCTCAACCGAAATGTTTGGTATCCGAAATAACTATGAAATTTTAGAGCTAAATATAGCCAAAAACAGCGTGCTAAAAAGTGGAGCCAGATTCGTCCAAGGATAAGAGCTATGCATGAGAGAGATAATCCTTAATTTTGAAATGAATTTCTACATTTTATAACAGGAATTAAATATACATCCGTATTTTCAAGCTAGTAACGAAGTACTTAGCTACTGGGCTGTAGAGACCCTCGGGGACTAACAGTCCACCAGCAGAGGCCTCGACCCAGGGGTCATAATGTAAAACTTATACGGTACCAATTTTGATGCACCAGATGCGCATTTCGACAAATAATGTCTCTTCACTGATGCTCAACCGAAATGTTTGGTATCCGAAATAACTATGACATTTTAGAGCTAAATATAGCCAAAAACAGCGTGCTAAAAAGTAGAGCCAGATTCGTCCAAGTATAAGAGCTATGCATGAGGGAGATAATCCTTAATTTTGAAATGAATTTCTACAATTTATAGCAGCAATTAAATATACATCCGTATTTTCAAGCTAGTAACGAAGTACTTAGCTACTGGGCTGTATAGACCCTCTGGGACAAACAGTCCACCAGCAGAGGCCTCGACCCAGGGGTCATAATGTAAAACTTATACGGTACCAATTTTGATGCACCAGATGCGCATTTCGACAAATAATGTCTCTTCACTGATGTTCAACCGAAATGTTTAAAATCCGAAATAACTATGAAGTTTTAGAGCTAAATATAGCCAAAAACAGCGTGCCAAAAAAGTGGAGCCAAATTCGTCCAAGGATAAGAGCTATGCATGAGGGAGATAATCCTTCATTTTGAAATGAATTTCTAAATTTTATAACAGCAATTAAATATACATCCGTATGCACAACTTCTCTATTAATACAGTTATTTCATTATAGAGCTTTTCAAAACTGTATCAAAAGGGTCTTGAAACTTTCGGAATTAAAATCCAAAGAGATAAACTGCCTCGAACCTAAGACATTTCGCATTCATGAAGGTCAGAAGCACTTTTCACTGAATTCACGTAGGCTGATGAGAAATGTTGTTAAAATTAAACAATGTTTTATATGACAAAACTCTATACTAATATTATATATGGGATATTTAATCGTTCTTATGATTTGTAAAGAATCAAATATCTTTCCAATACCAGTAAATCATCGTTAAATTTAGGCTGAGGTTGTATTGTAAGTAATTCAATATTCTCATGCCTCTCCATTCCTTAAAACAATAGACCACGGCCCACTTAAGGCCTCTGTTCCGTTACTTTTTTTAAGAAATGGAGAGGTATATGTACTTAGGCATTATCTTAAACATATCGATTGTTGAATTTTGTTTACAAGTAAATAAGATGAGTCCTTGTTAGGGATAAGTTGGTCAGGCACATTTTGTTCACATATAAGGTAAAATTGTGGGTTTTAAGCCATTCAAAGTTCCACTGCCATGTTGTAATAAACTATCCTCGCCCACCTTTTCCATCATCTATATAACTTGCGCATTTTCATAACTGTTCTTGATTTTTTTTTTCTTTTTAGTATAGATATTTCAAAGATAATGATTATCCAATTTCCAGAAGCTTGAGAATAATTGCATATTTGAACGTATCATTATTTAAAGCCTGTAACACTCATGTATTCGAGCTCGCCCTATGTATATACACGTAGTGTTTTATTCTATAGATAATTTATGTTCAGTTGAACAGGAAAAGCAAAACATGTGAAATATATCCACTAACCACATCACCTTGTGTATCAATGTTCTACGGTGAAAATCAACGCTTCTGTTATTTTGTCGTTTAATTCATGTCCGGTGTTACTAAAATACCGATTAAGAGGCAGATCGGAGAAATATTAAGGCAAGTTCGAGCCTCAAAGATATTAATTAATCTACTCGGTTGCATTTTGGAGAACAGTTATTACGAAGGGAGTTATTATCCTCGTAGGTTTTCAAACAAATAAAAACCTTGATGTTGACCAACAGTAACAGTGGTAGATATACACGGAAGTATTCACACCATATGTTCAGTTTAACTAAAAGGTGGTACGTTGTAGAACGAGACTGGCGGCGAGGTTTGCCCCAAAACTGAATTGTATAACTTTGAAACGACTAACAAAGTTAGAAGAACGTCAAATCTTAGATTTGTTCATGGTGTGTGGGGATAACATTGGTTAACCACAGCAAATATAATGTACAAGGTACTGTTAGGACGCAAGAGGACAATAATGTGCACCCCATGTTAACGTTCGAACTTCCACACATCTCATAATAAAATTTTACACTTACACACAACTTGAATATTCCACCCAGATGTTTTTGAAGATATATAGATTAACACAATGCATTAATCTTTAATTGTAATCGAGCTTATGGTTTTCTATAGTGTTATCTGTAATGATTTCTACTATACGTGTAAGTTTAATTCTTTTCCAAGGGTGAAATTATGAATAATGCAAATTGTTCTACATGGTATTCCAAAACTGTGCAAGTGCGTACCTTCAGAATGCTGAGAGATCTCCATTGATCAATCAGAGGACTTCGAAGATGCTTTTTAGTATCTCTCCAATTATCGAGATCAAAACCGTCCGGAATACAACCAACTGCTGGTGTGCATCTTGAAGGTGATCTCTTGTACCATGCATCACGAACATCCTGTTTGTTACCTTTGACAGCATGGAAAACTAGCTGCCAGTCTGAAATGGATGTAAATGTCAATTTATGTTATCGGATTAGTAAGATACATATATTACTTTTGAGAGTCGAACAATTAATTTATTGTTTAGAAAAACTTAGTAAGTAAAGTATGGAAATATTAGCATTTCATAGAACATTTGACACTACAAAAATAACACATTATTTCACAAACAGAAATTGGAAACCTTTTGATCAACTACAACTTACCATCTTCTTGAGATAGGCCATAACTACCGAATAAATCATGTGCCAAGAGTACGCAAACCAACATCCATGAAAACCTGATCATGTCGATTCAACCCTATAACAACAATATTTAAAAAGAGTGAACAATCTTTTAAATCATATAATGAACACTTAATCAAAAGTAGGGCAAACATGGACCCCTGGAAATACCAGAAGTCAAATTAGGTGCCATTGAAGAGAAATCATCCCCTCCGACCGACCACCTGCCGCGAGACCCACACATTAATATAATTTTTTGATATAACACTATCTAAGTATATCAAATTAAATGAAAATGACATTGTCAGAAACCTTCCACATATGAGATCACATTATCAAAAATTACAACCATATCACTTGCCTAGTATGTTCAGAAGACTCCTCTGTCAACTGTTAATTCGAGTAACTCAAAATGATTTCTTATATACAAAACAAAGTATCTATGACACTTTTCATTATTTAAAACACATTTCATAGTTTCAATATTTCGATTATCATGAGCGTCTTATAGAATTGTGTAAAACAGGTCCGATTTCATGAACATTACATGCTGTGACACAATTGTTTCTGAAGATAAAAGCGGATGCACCAAACTTCTCAAAGCGACTTCTACACAATCTAATCAACGAGTAACAAAGTGTTTTCAAATATCTTAAACAAGCTGTCACATATAGCATGTTCTCGGATCAATCAACAATCGACGGCACCGATAAATCTATTAATGGTGTTCATGCTTGGATTTTTCAAAACCGGAATACAGCCTGCATTCTGTGATTGTGGACGTTCCGCATACCATATCCTCTTTAAAGCAAATAAAAATCCTTCCAAATGCTGTTGTCAGTTCCTTAAAATTACCTCTACTAACACAGAGATTATATGCAGTCAGAATAAGCAACATTTTAGGTCATACCTTTTTTTATCTTCTATTCATTTCATCATATTTCTAGTTCTCGTTTACATCATGTATACATAAATGTATTACATAGTATACTAGCAGTAAAAGAAAACGTAATATTTTTGTAATATGATATTCAGACACGAAGACAAAATTTCATTAAATGTGACACCGAGTTATATCCATGTACTCTGAAAATGTTACTTAGTTGAAATTCAGCCGACCGTGACCCCACTCAAAGTTGTGTGCAATCAGCAGATTTTTCAAGAAAGCGTACATACGGGGTACTCTTTCACCATTAAGTACTGGTAAATCATTACAAATCGAACCACTGGAATAGATCAGCTACATAACATGTCTTTTCTAAGCGGTTGTTGAGCGAAATACCGAGACTGAATGAAGTCGATTTGGGGATGAGCCATTGCTCTGATAATGCAGGGACATTTGCAACGTCATGTAGCACAGCAATGCAGTGCACATTCGAAAACACTATCCTGTTTAGTTGGGCGTCTCAGAGCCACAGGGACATTGGGTGACCGTCCCAAGAGCGAACGCCCGCGCGTTACGTCACGATGCGAAGATAGAAGCACCTGTCTCTAACACCTCCTTAACGCTTCGGGACGGCCTGTCCCTTAAAATCCTCAGAATGATAGAATATTTACAAAGAAAAGAAAACTAAATAGAAAAAGAAACTAACACTACAACTAAACTATAAAAGTTGATAACAAACGGAGCATTTTGTAATATGTTGCAATAGAAAAGTATGTTCTTATTGAGCGTCAAGTATGAGCTGGACTAAGCAGTCTAACGCTGAATTAAGTAAAAAAAAAAAAAAACAGTTATATATACCGTGCATCTAGTGTATTCTTATAAATTATGATCTGTACTTTCCATTATTGCTTTACAGCTCTCACTTGTGTCAATTACTCGATATTAAATCATGTATTGAGAAAATACCTTGTACTTGTAATCTTGGACGGTTACTAGATTGAATTTAGATGTTTTACTATCAATTCTTCGTTTCAAATGTTGATGTTGTTTGTGCAAATAAATGTACGCCCTTTTCATTCATTTGTAATCAAAACCAAATTTTTGTAGTTATTAGAGGTTTGAAATCCAATCATCAAGAAAGAGACAAAGTATTGTGAATTGAATTATTTGTCATAAAAACTAACAAACACAAAATTAAATTCACACGCGTAATTTAATTTCATCCAATACGGTAATTTGGTAAATAGCAAGGGTAGAATTGAAATAATTCTTAATTTATCAATGTTAATGAAACATGCATCCACACACACACACGTTTGTATGCATTCATATATATATATATATATATATATATATATATATATATATATATATATATGTGTGTGTGTGTGTGTGTGTGTGTGTGTGTGTGTGTGTGTGTGTGTGTGTGTGTAAAACTTATACGGTACTAATTTTGATGCACCAGATGCGCATTTCGACAAATAATGTTTCTTCAGTGATGCTCAACTGAAATGTTTGACATCCGAAATAACAATGAAGTTTTGGAGCTATTATAGCCAAAAACAGCGTGCCAAAAAAGTGGAGTCAAATTCGTCTAAGAATAAGAGCTATGCATGAGGGAAATTATCCTTAATTTTGAAATGAATTTCTACATTTTATAACAGCGATTAAATATACATCCGTATTTTCAAGCTAGTAACGAAGTATTTAGCTACTGGGCTGTAGAGACCCTAGAGGACTAACAGTCCACCAGCAAAGGCCTCGACCCAGGGGTCATAATGTAAAACTTATACGGTACCTGAGGATACATGTTAAAATCCAAAAAGCGCTAGTGATTTGAATATATTTTGGAACTGCATATTTTCCTACTTTTCTGGTAAATATTTGAATTAGTTTTAACACAATTTAAAAGTGGCAAGATGTAACCGTGATCCATTTGTCTCTCTTGTTCCCATTCCCATATATTTTATCTATATCTCAGTGATATGATTATATCAAGATGAATTTCACATGATGCGTTGTAGTAATGATAAGAAAATAAAACAGAGCGTACCCATACTTACAGCTTCTAGGTGCACCACACAGTGGAACTGCGCAGACCAGAGGGTAATGATACCCCTTCAGCTGTTACCACCCCTAATTTTTGTGTTCACACGCGATATCGTCATTACTATTTCACGAAGAACTGCGCAAAATATTCACTTACCTAACCATTGATCAGTTCGTTGTTCTGTAAAGAAAATAATGCGTATTTGTTTGTCTGTTCATTCATCTCTTGTTATAGAAAATGTCATTATTCATGAATACTGAAAATTATATCTCACAAATCTTCTCGGAAGCAGTTAGTTTAAAAGTTACACAGACAATTCAACTTTGATATAAAGTGTTAATTACTTTACCATGGTCAAAAGTGAAGTGGTTATACGTTTTTAGCTGATGTTTATTTTTTAATTCAATAACAAGATGAAAATGTGCCCCAATACAAAGATTCCCTTCACCTTCATTATGCAATATGCCCATTTCTTTAAATTCAATCAACGCCTTTCAAAAAAGAACTTTGAACATTATTATACCTCAGTATGAGAATTCTATGCAACGAGTAATATGATTGGTTTAGACAGTCACGTGCCAGGGGTGATAATACATCATACATTTATATATCCATCTCAAACTTCATATCAGCTAACATCATATCACACCATCATATTTCACCCTTGAGCAGCCTCGTGCATTTTCCATAAATGTAACATCAAGGCAAACGAAGTTTATTGTGAAGTCACAATAAGTCCGAGTCATTGTTCTTTCATAGTCTGTAAGGCACAGCATATACGGGCCTCTGATATACAGTGAATTCGCCAGGTTTTTGGTTGATAAAAAAACAGGCAAGTAAATCAGCCTTCGTGGATAATGGAAATACAAAAACTGGGCATTGTGTCACTGTATTTTGTTGTTTGTACCTTCTAAATATTACGTTGACGGCGCGGTGTTAGCGTTAGGGCAATCTTAGCTACATGCAATGTATAGATGAGTGGACTACGGTTTCAAATGCATTTTTGTAGTTTTGCTTTATTTCGGTATAATAAACAATTTATTGCATTAATATTTGGTAGATATGAATATTTATTCACCAAAGAACAATTGCCTTCGGGGAATATGATTTTCGTTGGGTGAATAAATCTTCATATCTCCCTCACTATCATGCAATAAATGTATAGCATCAAATGTTTTGTATCAGTTGCAAACCAAAATACGATATTTTATTTTTTTTCAAACCACTGCTAAATCATTTCACTTAAGTCATATACATTACTCAATATAATGTTTTAGGAAATATTAGACATGGATAAAATGAACATTACCAATTATTTTCTAAATTGTTAAATAGTCTACATTTTTAGTTTTATTGACGATAAGAGTTCAGTTTTGAGAAAAATTTTCTTCTTATCTATGATAGCAAAATTAATATCAAGATTCCTCTATTAGACATTTCCTATATATGTAAAGCACTGATTTTAACTGCAACCAGTTGTTGGATGATGTGGTTCTTGTAAGTAAGGACTTATACACAGCGTACAGTAGAGGTTAGAAGAAATATTAACCACGAGGACATACAATGCCTACTTATACATGCATACTTTTTCGTTTGTCCTGAGAAAGGGGGGAGGGGTAGTCCCTAGAATTCGTCGAATTGGTCGTGTCGTTAGTCACATCGTTTTTTAAAAAAATTAATGACCTAATGTCGATCCAACCCTTCTAGGTATTAATTTAAGTGCTGTTTTTTATCCTTATTAATCCACTACATCATCTTGATCCTCATGTATACCTATTTTATTCTTTGTTTCATGCAGTAGAGGTTAGAAGAAAAATTAACCACGAAGACATACGGTGACTACTTATACATGCATACTTTTTCGTTTGTCCTAAGGAAGGGACAGGTAGTCCATAAAATTCATCGCGTTGGTCGTGTCGTTGGTCACATCGGTTTTTTAACTAAAATATTTTTAATGACCTTATGTGGATCCAACCCTTCAAGGTGTCAATTTTAGTGTTGTTTTGTATCATTATATATCCACTGCATCATCTTGATCCGCATATTACCTATTTTATTGTTTGTTTCATATTTTTTCTCAACTAATCCCCCGTTCACTTCATTTGTTTCCCATTAATGTTTTCGTGAGTGTGGCTTTGTCGTTTGACTCGTATTTGTTGGTTGACTCGTCTTATTTCGTTTCCTAATGCCTGATTAAACGTACAATATATCTTCTGTCGTTTCGGCCTTGGATGTCGACCTTGAGTTTTCAAATTGTGCCATCTTTGTATTGTTCCACATTCTTCTAGGTAAATTTCTCTTCCCGAACAGTGTTTTAACGTTTAACTTAATTTACTTTGCGGCGGCCTTTAGTATCGACTCTGTTTCTAAATCGTATCATTTTCCACGTATTTTTGTCTTCTAAAATATCCATTCAAGCACAACTCGATTAACTTAATTTCGGTCTTGAGTTTTATATGCTGTCGTGAAGTGTTATAGTTCAGACTCTCTATGTATTTGTAAAATTAAAATTATTTCTTTATATTGATAAATTGCATTTTACTTTCATTTATTTCGGGAGTTTAGCCGCTAAAACAGACTTACTACATTTTATTAAAAGTCATATGCACATTATTCACATCTGCATAGCATTGATAAAGCAATGGCTCTAAATAAAGATATTGAAGTCAAATTCATTGGAAATGTAAATATATAGAGATGTAGTCAGTTAAGGTGTTGAGCATGACAATAAATATATACAACAGCGCTACACATTAATAATAAAAATAAAATGGGTAGCATACATTCTCATTCAGTTTATCCAGTTTATAGTATAAATTCAAACATACAATACAGTATATGTATAACAAAAAGACAGATCAAAGCATTTTGATGGGTAGAACATGTCTCCATTTACGTGGGTACAGGACCACCTGCGGCACATTAGGCGATTTTCTGTTTTTATGGTAGATACAGTAAATTCAAAGGCATTTGTATTGCCCCGTACAGCTACATAATCGACTTCAAATTATGTTTGTCACACAGGTACATTATCTAGCAATGTAATGGTAGGTAGAACATGTTTCTACATACCTGGGTAGTGACCGTACAGGGAAAATACGGAGGATTACCACCTCTTTACGGAAAAGCGGCCCTGGGTATCTTTAGAGTCGTCCTCCCTTCGACCCTGGAAGAGGTGAATAAAACAATCCAGTATGTTAGCCTGCTTGATTTTTAATACTTTTTACAACGAAAACATCAGCATTGCTCTATCTACTTCTTTATGGGTTCCAGGACGCGAATACAGGATCATCTGCGGCGCATGAGGCGAATTCCAGTACTTGCGGTATATACGGCAAATTAAAAGGCTTTTTCTGCCCCGAGGAGCTTAATAATCGACTATAAATCACGTTTAACAAATATATACATGATTTAGCATGTAATGGGTAGCATATATTTCCATCTATCAGGGCAATAAATCTATCGCTCAAATACGGAGGACTACCCCTTTTTACGGAAATCTGGCTTTGGGTGTCTATAGAGCCGCCCTTCCTGCGGCCCTAAAGAAGCTGAATAAAACAATTCAATATGCTACCCTGCTTAGAATTTAATGTTCTTCAGACCAAAATGCCATCATTCTTCTATTTACCTCCATATAAATACCAGGACGCGAATGCGGAACCGCCTGCGGCCCAGGAAGCGATAGTAGTATAACGCCTCCCGATAGGGGGTTCAACTGAGTGCACTTTTTATGCAAATGAGGTGAAGCAAGGGCGTCTTTTGATTGGTCAAGCGGTGTTGGGGTCAACGGAGTGGTTCAATATCTAGGACGGGGTCAACTTGCGGACCCCAGCAGGGGTTGTAGGCCGGGTGTCGGGTGAATAGGCTGGCCTATTGCCGCTGGTCTAATTTTAGCTCTATTATGCGGTACTTTCGCTTTGAGTTCCTGGAAAAGGAACCTGGAGGTATTTTTCTGAAAATCGGTATAAAATCCTGTGAAATCCTGTGTATTCCTGTGTATTTCTATGTATTCCTGTGTATTAAATCTAAAGAATAACACAAGGTTTTAAGTTGACATGTTTATTAAATAAACAATTTAATTAATTTAGAGTGTTATTGACGTTGTAGAAAAACCTGCTTTTCTATGACGTCACAATAAGTATATAAACGCAATACACAATTCGCGTTTTCACTTTCATCACCATGTCTGAGCGAATACCTAACGACTTACGGAATAGCAGAAATGGGCTCCCACTAAAGAAGAACAGTGGTTGAAAGTTTACACATTTATTAAATGAACACACATTTATCAAATCAACAATTTATAAAGTCCCTAGAAACACAGCACTTTCGTTTTCATTTCTCGGAAACGCGGCTATTTTCTGAAAATCGCTTTGACTTTGTTTTGTAAACAATGAGCTCAGCAATTCGGTAGTTCTATATAACATGCAAAGAGTTTATGGATATGTTCACTAAATTGTGTGGTTTGAGTCAGATCTTTCTGCATTAGGCCTTTATTTTGTATTGAATCTTATGTGATTGATTGATTTTTTATTGTTGAACTGGAGAATGTTTCACTCATAAGGAGACGTCATTACTGCCCGTGAAGGACTTCAAAATTTAGGCCTATGCTCGGCGCTTACGGCCTTTGAGCAGGGAGGGATCTCTATCGTGCCACACCTGCTGTGACACGGGACCTCGGTTTTTGCGATCTCAACCGAAAGACCGCCCCATTTAGTCGCCTCTTACGACAAGCAAGGGGAAGTGGGGACTTATTCGAACCCGGATCCCATATAGTTTTACGCTAAATATTTAAATATAATTCATTTTTACTCTAGAAGTACTTTGGACCTAAACTCTATTATGGATATAGCAGAAAACAGTGCGACATTTAACTCTGGACACGACAAAAGTCCGGAGTTTCGCCAACCCTTTTATTAAGGATACAAATAAACCCTTTACAAAAAAAGATGGGATTTTATGTCCACAAGACATGCACCAACATTTACACTTGTAACTATTGTAGTTTTTAAGATATTTCACCTGAAATCAAAAAATCCCATGGGATTTTGGAGGGATTTTTAATCCCACTTGGGGGATTTTCACTCCTACCAAAAATCCCATGGGAGAAAAAATATAATTTCTCCCATAGGATTTTAACTCCCATATTTAAATTCAAAATGGGATACAATGTCCCATAGGAGGAAATGTCCCATAATGAACATGAAATGGCAGTGAATATCCTATTTGAGCATGAATGGGAATAAATATCCCAAATAAAACACAGGATGGGGACTTTTATCCCATGAATATAGTAATAAAGCAGAAAATTGTATCTTAAAGAGTGTTGTTTGTCATGATTCTTAAGAATGTACTTGCAAGCTAAGGAATGACATTAACTTTATATCTAGTAATTACATTCCTAAATTATGTAGACCTATACATGTGTTAATGGATAAATGTCTAAACAACATGAGAAATTAAATTATATTAGAGCTCTGCATTACTAAACTCTTTCCCATGCAATTTCAATTGTATACATATAACCCTATCACAAAAATATTAGAATAAAATTGAACGGTATTAAATTATGCAGTTAGAACACTAACTTATTTACATGCAGCTGTTCACATTCTCTATTTACAACCCTTTACAGGTCGTCAGGTGTGAATATTCACAGGAACCGGTATTTTGTCTGTAATAATAATAGTAGGCCCTATGGTACCATCCCCAATGAAAAAAATAACCCAAAAGGAATGGCACCATTTCTTACTCAAAACTTCGCTTCAAAATAATTCGAAAATTCTGCTTTTATCGTCCCCACCCCAATTGTCATTCTGATTCAGTAATCCCAGTGCTTTTATTAGGGGTGTGTGGTATATACCCCTACTCTTATCATTATGTACAGGCTAAATTACCGGTTCCTCTGATATGTTGTGGAATTTTGGAATAGCCTGGCTTACAGTTACAATTTGTTTACAATATATTAAAATTAGTGTTAATTAAGTGCTTACGGGGAAATCTGCTACTGCTAGATGATGCTAAGTTGTTTCGTGAACCGAATCAGACATCTCCAACAAGATTCTCGAAGATTTAACAACACAAGAATCATTTTACAAAATGCATGCTTCGGTCCATCATTCTCCCTCTGACAATCACATTCATTCTGAAGTCAAAGTACTTTCTCCTATACCTGAAGCGTCAAAAAGACTTTGACAGGTAAATACGAATAAACGGTTAACAGACATCTCGACCCTAAGAAAGTTCAGTCCTGGATGTTCTAGTCCAAAAAGAAGTATGATCCAATCTTATGCATTCATTTATTACATTTCCGGTTGAGCAACACCCAAATCCTCTAGAGACATTGTTTACAGTTATATGACATTACCTAAATGTGTGACACAATATTAATCCACCCCTGCTCAAAGGGGCATAAGCACCGAGCATAGACCTAAATGTTGCAGCCCTTCACTGGCAATGGTGACGTCTCCATACAAGTGAAAAATTCTCAAACAGGACGTTTACGTTTTTTTTGTTTTTTTTTTTTTAATTTTGTTTTCATTTTTTTAAATGTTAAACATGAAAAGTATAACTGAATCTGTGTTCACAGCCAAAATTTTAACCTTCTGGATGCAGGAATAAAAGCAATATTTTAGCCTTCATTCTGTGTTATGTAAACAAAGACTGGAGTCTTTTTATGTTTACATTTAAGGTGGCTCACTACACCGGGAAATAGTTTCTCAAATCAGTACAAATAGATTTAATATTTTAAAAAAGATCTGATGATATACAATAAGTGTGTATGCCAAAAACAGCAAAAAATGCAAATTTGGATAAAAACATGATTTTCAAAAATATTATTTCAACACATGAACAAAAGACTGGTGGATTTGAGCTCAAGATCTGTAGTTCACCAGCCCAATGCTCTCTCTCTCTCTCTCTCTCTCTCTCTCTCTCTCTCTCTCTCTCTCTCTCTTGCCCAATGCTTTATTAATTAACCACTTAGCTATGGTGTTATAGACGAATAAATCGATCAATACAAATACTTTCCCAAAACATTTAAATCGCCATCTTGTAACATAGTGTCATAAAGCTTTAGTGTAGTGAGTACCTTAACAAACCAGTGAAATGTTTAATTTTGTAATTAAATTTTCAAAGCATCTTTACTTTTGCACATGCAATTTTACAAAGATTATTCAATAAAGGGTAAAAAAAAAAAAAACACTTAAAATACTTGTTTTTGATCCACTGTAGATTTTAGGAAAATATTAGATTCCTGGGTCAGAGAAATCTAGACATCATTAAATGATAATGAAGTATTGTATAAAAAAAAAATTAAAAAAAAAAAAATTCAAGACTCTGCAATATGTTTGCAACTAGGAGAAATGGTCACAAGCTATTTTACACCCGCATCCCTCTTGGATCGAACCACTATAACTTTTAGGATAACAATAAATCCTCTCCCAACAATGTGCACATCTGCAAATGGCAATGAAGCATTGTACAAAGTTTCAAGTTTATCAGATAATCCATACAGGAGGAGAAGCATTTTAATGCACAATTTAAGACTTTGTGACAGACAGACTTACAGATATGGACAGAAAATACAAAAACCATATAATTATATGAAATGATTTTGCATGTAAAAAGTACATGAAGTGCACAATTATGATTTAAATGTAATTATCATTTTTATTAGGAATTTAGATGTCTCCTCTTTTTGCAAACAATTACACATCTATATATGAAGATGACATATATAGTGAGCATATAAAACACTCCTACCAAAAATGTAAACAAATATGTGCAATGCAAGTTTGAAAAATATGTATGTCTTAAAAAGTGATTGACTAGATATCAGGAAGCAAGCAAGCTCACTCCATGTTACTGTGCTACAACTAACTGAAATTCACTACATTATCCAAAATCCACCCAAAAAGAACCAAAACCTACCAACACTAAATACCAATATATATCCATGTGAGGTCAAGGTTTCAGGAGTGAAACAATGTGTTTTTTAAACTTTAAAATCATTATGTTTTACTTTTGTAGGATATTCATAATGTTGAAATTGATTTAAAGCAATCAATTTTCAATTGGAGATACAAGGTACATGTATGCACATAAATGTACCACCCTGAATCTCATATCATACCTTATTATAGCTGGCAAAATTATGAAATGAAATTTAATGTCACCACAGAATTTATAATTTCCGTTTCTTTCTCTCAATTCACATGGAGACCTCCTTTTTTAGAGTCTTATTTTCTTTTACTTGAATGTTCTAAATTGAAATCTAAGGAATAATAATCTTGGAAGAAAAATCTACATGAAAATATTTTCTACTTTGAGAAACAAAATGACAAACATAACTGTTTTAAATGTAAGTAAGAAATAGAAAAATAATTCAATTTAATGCACTTACATATGTAATTGAAAGAAAATTCCTTTGAGTACATGATTTTAGAATGAAAATAAGATTGATTAATATTCAATAAAGTATTTCAATTTCTTCAAAACTTCGATCTTCAGATGATTTTCCATCCATTGACACCCCAAATGTATGATCACACACATTTAGCAGGAACATATGTTCCTCAAATCTCCTTCACATAACACTTGACTACTTTTGAAATGCAATTTAAGTCTTTTTAGAAATTAACAAAGATGAGTGTACAGATTCATACCCTAGCTGTTGATGATTGCTAAAACTGATCACTACTCAAAACTCTGAAACAAATCTTTATGGATTTTTTTGTATTTCACACACACACGCACACATACACGTACATGCATACACACATCAAAAATATCAACAAGACACTGACCTTAACTAAATACCTGAGTTATTTAGTTAAAAGTATTACTAACCTCAATATGAATGAAATCTATATAATACAGTAACTTTTCTTGCTCTAGGCATGCATTTATATGCTAAATTCTAATATTCAGTAGAAGTATAATACATGTATAAGGTGTAATTCATTCCCCCAAAAGCGTCTATACTGATGAAACATTTTACAATTATAAACTTGATATACACTTTTAACACTATTTGGATCTGACCTTGAATCAGAACCCTGGAGTTGCAAGTGTCACAATTTTTGTACATCTTTCTGTTTTTCTTGACAATGCATCCATCATTTATAATATTCTAGTGTCAACAAAATTAAAGAAGGATTCTTTTAAATCATAAAGACATGTAATTACTATGACCATTTTTGGTTCCATCTATTTTAAAGCTAGTATCAAAACCTTTAGATTCTAACATGTATATATAAACTGTGTTTTTAATTATCAAATACCAAAAAAAAAAAACCACCCAAAAAACCAACCAACTTTTAGCCATTAGTGTTTTATTTTGATAATTTAATTTACAGATACATGTATAAGTTGTCATAATGTCATTTAATTCTATTTTATTGTTGCATTCCTCTTCTTGCCCTTGTAAAGCACAATCTCATTAAAATAAGATCTTTGATCCGCTCAGTTATTGTTATAAATAAGATCTTTGATCCTCTCCATAACAATAACGGAGCGGATCAAAGATCTTATTGAAACGACATAACAATAACGGAGCGGATCAAAGATCTTATTTTAATCAGATTGTGTAAAGCACCTTAGAGTAATAAACTGTTTTATATAAGGCTGCATGTATATAAATTTTATTATTATTATCACTGATAGAGGTCATGAAATTTACAATTACCTGTTCCTTCTTTACCTAAAAGTATCAATAGCATTAAGGAAGATGTTATCTAAATTTAAATGTTTTACACATAAACACTATGTATCAAGTTTGGTTCCTCCTGGAGTCAGAATTTCTACCCTAGGAATCATGATATTTTCAAGCTTGATGTTTTGTTTACTGTCACAACAGAAGCTGACCACTAGCAATAGGTCACATGAGAGAATCAATTGACCTAAAAATCTATTAATTAACATGATTGAAATGTTTTAATCTTTATATCCATGATAAGATATTCTTTATATATTTTATATTGAATTCAATTGGTACTTTGACCTCTTTATTTTCAAAATAATTGGAATTATGTCTATATACACACATGTGAGAGTTGGCCTCCATGTGTCCAATGAAGAAATTATGAATAATGGAATGACAAATTAATGATTGTCTAATGCTTACAGGGATGGATCCAGGAATTTTTGAGAGAGGGGAATTTTACCATTAATTTTGGTTATCAAGGGAGGGGGGTCCACCCTCAAAATGTGTTATTTTTACTTTATTTTAGCAAAATTTCCTGAACCAGCACCCCCTCTGGATCCACCACTAGGTTATCATTTACTCCTTCATTCTTGATTACAAACCTAAGGACAATAAATTGTAATTTCACATTTTTTTTTAATTTGACAATATTTCATTATCACACAACAGCAAAATTATGAAAGCATATACATGTACGTACAATAATAGCAAATTGATTGTTCTGACATATCATTTGATATACATATATATTCATAAGAAAATTTGAACTATCATGCATATTATAGATTATCAGTCATCAAGTTTTTTGTTGTGTTTTTTTTTTTTCAAAGTAATTTCACATTTTGAATCTTTCTTATTAATTGATATGTTGATATGGAATCAAATGACATGCATGTACGCAGAAGCTATGTGAAAAATGTCAGATCTTGTGTAGCAATTTGTAAACCCAATGATTACAAAGCCTATTAGTATTCTATATCAGTAAAAGAAAATCCTATTTTAATTCATATTTTGCAATAGATATGATAAAAGGAATAAGCATTTAATAATAATTATCAAAATCTATAGTATAAAATTGAAAAACAATCTCATAAAAATATAACATATATTTTACACATGCATTTTTGTAAACTTTACAAAAGGAACAGATTTCCCCCCTGAATTTATATAAAAATCAGTATTATGTCCTGTGACATTTTGTTATTATGCTTTAATAAACTTCTAATATTGACTTTGTCCTTGCATGGTCATTTTGTCCATTTTTTTTTTATATCTGTACTCAGGTTTTGTCTGGTGAATTTTACCCCAACTAATCCCTTTGTGTATAATACACATGGGATGTTCTTTACAGCTCAGCAAGCCCCTGACTTTGTTTCTCATTGTTCCTTATCTACAATTACTGGGTGAATGACTTTGTGAGGTTGTAATTTGCCATCTAATACTTTTATAAGCATTTCATATCATGATCAACATATCATGCTATTTCAGTCAATATTATAAATAATTCATTTGATACATAATATGTAATATTGTAGGCTTATATGGTGATATTTGGAAAATAATGGCAAAGCAATTCTCAGCATGAACATTGAAAATTATGTTGCAATATACATCACCCAATACAAAGACAAAGGATACATTTTAATTTTTACGTTTAAATTCATATGAAATATTGTGAAATTCATAATCATGTGAATGCAATAGCTGCAGAACTGTAGCTCTCTGAGAAAATATTAATTGGTACAGATCTGTCCCAATATTTTCTCAGAGAGCTACAATTTTGCAGTTAGTGAATGTGGTTAACTTATACTACCATTAAGATATGTAATCTCTTTCTAATATTTGTTTAATTTGTACCTTTTTCATATTGTACAACAAAGTATAATTTAATGCACATTAATCCTCGGATTATAATAATTTTTTTAAATTATTTTTTTTAGGCTTAATTTTTTTTTTAATTTATTTGTACAAATAGAAATTAAGTGCATCATAATATATACTTTTAAAGGTAAGATGTACAATTGATATATAATCACTCATACCAACCATTCATACTCCACTCAAACATTTCAAAACTATGGATTATAAATTTTGATTAGTGCAAAATTTGTTAATTTCTATAAGGTCATCTCAAATCTTTTAAAATCATTTTTGTGACTTTTTGGGGGAAAACACCTGAAACACTTTTAAAGCCAATTTAAATGGTCCAGGTCAAGCATATTTTGCTTTTAGGCCAAATCTTTGTAAGATCATTTGTGCACTTTGACAATTATTTCTAAATATTCGGGCTAGTATAATGAAGAAGTATGGATGTTTCAATTTTCATTAACATTTAATACCAAAACCATATCTCCTTTGCTTGACCAAAAAAGCCCCCCCCCCCCTCCACACACACACAGTGAGGTCTAGATCCGCCACTGTTTAATCTGTGATTTTGGGGCGAAGTTGGATCAATTTCATTTTATAAACAAGTCCAGTGGTACGATGGATTTTTCATTTTCAAGACAAATTAATAGAAATATAAATTGTTAGCCAGTAAAAAGAAGTAATGATTTAAATCAGATACTTGGAACAGTGTTGATGTTAACAGGGACCTATATACTAGTTAGTATATAGGTCCCTGATGTTAACTTATGAAATTCTTATATTGTATACAAGATATTATCCAACTAACAGATAGACTTTTGCAATTATATCTTATGCATTATGAACTGTAGCTAAACAATATCACTATTAAAATCTTATGTCCATTTCCATGTAGTTGGGAATCAATTAAGCTTTCCTGGTTCCGATTTTGATTTAATTTTTATTTTGTGAATATAAATCAATATTTGTCTAATCACAGGAACCGGTAATTTTGTTTGTAATGATAATAATGAGAGTCTATACGATACCACCCCCCCACCCCCGTGTTTTTATTAGGAGGTGGTATTGAATACACCCGTAAATACAGGGCCGTAAATTACATGGAGGCGGAGGAGGCAGCTGCCTCCTCCAACTTTTGAGCCAAAAAAAATTAAAATTTAAAGTTCATTAGAATTTATGTTGTTTCCAATAACTAAGAACATGATACCTCCCTTAAAAAGCATTCCAAATCTTTCTTTTAGAATGAGTTAGTCAAGTAACATCTTAGAAGGCCCTAGAATCAAGGATTTTGCACGAAACGTGTTCAGTGTGCACAAAATGTGCTCAGCGTCTGGGGACCTCGGCGGCCCCCAGACCCCCGCCTAATTTCCTGCCTCCTCCAAATTGAAGGTTAATTTACGGCCCTGAAATATCATTACAGACAAAATGGTAATATATTTACAAGTGCACTTTACGTATTGTTCTCCACGGGCAAGGGCACAGGCACCGGAAGTATGGATACATGTATTTAGAGATTGGCCTTCTACTGGTATATAATAAAATGAATTTTATTATACCGGTAGAAGGCCAATCTCTATACCGGTAGAAGGACAATCTCTAAAGCTTACCAAAAAAAAAACGTGAAACGATTACATGAATCGAAGAGGGATGAAATAGACTACGAATTCATACACTTCAGAGAAATTATTCCCATAAAAAAAAATATGAAAAAAAGTTGAGGTGTAGTAATATCCATATTTAAGGTGCCTGTGGGCAAGGGCGCATCCAGGAATTGTTTAAAGGATGAGCGGATTGCGACCCAAGTTTGTGCCTATTCCGCCCCGGCCCCAAAGAGGGGTGAATATCGCAAACTGGTAAAATGACCAGTTTTGTTTAAAACTATGGAAGTAAAGTGGAGTGACTACAACCCTCTCGATCCGCCACTGATGAACAAGAACTACATTACGGGGATTAGGAAGCACAGGGTTCATTTAGAATAATTGTAATCTTTAAGGAAATCTTCGTGGAGCACATTATCGCAAATAGTTGCTGAAATTGAACCTTACCATAATTCCGCCGGCGAGGATTGCAGCTATTTTCACTTTCACATCGCAGGAGGTGCGTTTGATGAGCTATCAACTTATACAGACAGTATCTCCTCATATCTACATGTACAGGGGCGGATCCAGGAATTGTGGTTACGGGGCGCCACTTTATGAGGCAGTGGGTCCATGGCGAAGCCCTGGTTGGGGCCCAGGGGGCGAAGCCCCCGGAAACTCCTGGGTTTTACAAATTTTATGGGGCTTGAAATATTTCTCCTATTTAGTCATTTGTACTACATGTATTTTCTATCAATTTAATAAGGTGAAATTAATAAAATGACCCAAATTTTAAGGGTTTTTTTTTTGGGGGGGGGGGAAATATTAAGTTCTCCCAATAAAGTAATTAAAAAAATTAAAAGATTTTGTCATTTATTTCTCCGCCTACGCCCCCTCTAAATCCGCCACTGATGTATATTGCAATAATCTACCAGAATATACTGACACCTTATAGGTGATACTTCATTAGTACAAATGGACACCACCACCACCACCATCCCTCCAAAGGGAGGGGGTGAGACTAACAACGAAAGGGGAAAAACACATTCCGCAAATTATAATATACATGTAACAGGCTGTCTTTGCATTTAGTCCGAGTGTTTTCAGTTATCTTTTTAAAAATTCTATATATTGATTGCAACACAAACATCCTATTATAATTACATGGCGATGATAAAGTCTCAGTAAGTTTCCACAAAGCTGAAAATTGGTATACACCATATTGTACAAACTGATACAGAACTAAAATATTGCGGAAACTTATCAAAACTTTGCGGTAGACTATCAGTATAGCAATGTGCATGCTAAAACAGAACAGTTTCTGCAAACCGAAATTTGCGCAAACTTGATCAGCTTTCAGCAAATTGTCGTTGCGGAAACTACTTGAAAACAACGTAGATATATCAAGTTTCAGCAGGACACACCAAGTTTTTGCAGGGAGAAAGCTATCAAGATGAAAAATGAGTGCGGAAACTTGACGAAAACCACTTGTACACCTAAGTCTATGTAGTGAAATTTGTATTTTTCATCCATTTGTAAATTCCATGTTTTTAATGAAAAGAACTTATAATAATTGACATTAGTAAATACTATGTAATATTGCAGGTAAATTTTGTAGGGTATATAAGCGAGTGGGGGGCGGGGATTCAGACCAGCTTTTAGTGTTAGGAATGGCATGCTTTAGTCCCAGTTGTGTTACTCTGAAGTGAAGTCCCAATTGGTTATTAAAATGCACGTACATAGATCTATACATTTCCATACACCTATATTCAGTGCAACCCCCCCCCCTAAAATTTTCAAATTTAAGGTAAATCGCGGTATCTTGTTTAGAAAAATGTACTAAACGATAAAAGAAGCAATAATTTCTTCCACTCCCGGAGAAATAAATGACAAAATCTTTTGATTTCTTGCATTACTTTATTGGGAGAACTTAATTTTGTTCTAAAACCCATAAAATTTGAGTCATTTTATTAATTTCACAAATGACTAAATAGAAGACATATTTCAAGCCCTGTAAAATCCCGGAGCTTCCAGGGGCTTCGCCCCCCTGAACTCCACCAGCGCTTTGCTCTGGATCCACTGTGGGCCTCAAGGCGGCCCCCAGACCCCCTGCCTCATAAAGTGGCGCCCCCTCCCTGTAACCGCATTTCCTGGACCCACCCCTAATATTACGACGTTCATACAGCCAGAATCATCGAAGCTTAGACTGGGTATTTTGAATTGAAGATTTCCATTTGTAAAGCATAAGATTCTCCCCCGCATAGACTTTCCCTCCGGAAAAACGGGCCCGGGATAGACATTCCCCCCGGAAAGATGGGCCTGGAATAGAATTTCCCCTTACGAAGAATTAACCCGGGTCCAACCCAACCCCCCTTGGAAAAACCGTCCCAATATAGAAATTCCCCCTAAATGACAGTACACCCCCATTCTTACATTTTAGCTATGTATCTGTTTCCATTTCTATTACTAGAATTCTCTTGCTTATTTAGACCCAGTAATTCTTCTGATTATTTTTGTGTGTGTGTATCGTGAACAATCATCATCTTATGATTTTTTTATAAAAAGGAAATTGCTCAAATCGTGTAATGGTATATCAAAATTCATTCAGACATCTTAAAAGTCTTTATCGTTATTTACTAGTATCTAACATTTGAATTAGTAAAGTTGGGAAGAACTTAAATGATTTTTTTAATTTAAATAAACGAGAAAATTTAATAACTTTTATTTATACAGTTCATCTATTTTACTTTTCAAATATTTTAATTATACATCTTATAGTCGATTTTTTACGAAAAATCCTACTTATATTGACCATCGTTAAAGTCTTTTGTTAAGCATATTGTATTTACAATATGCATTTCAAAGTTTTCAGCGTGTAAATCCAACTTCATCATGTCAACAACAAAAAATATTCGTTTGTTTTATGAATATCGTAATATTAATGAGCGCATATCTATTTCCTTAAACTATTATAACAAATGAAATCCGGAAACAGGGGGGGGGGGTGTTCTATATATACCAGGGTGATTTTTCCGCCAAAGGGGAGACTCTTTACTGACTTTGTACAATAGGGGGAAATTATATGTTGGGGCGCAATTCCGGGCCCGTTTTTCCGGGGGGGGGGGGGGGGTGGTCTATGATACAACACCGGATCCCCACGGGATAAAACATATCTGATATACATATTACATGTAAAAGCCCTACATTAACTGGATACTGGATATTGGACTACAGGGGCTTTGCAATTGAGGACTAACCAAATCACGGTTAGGGTGGTTCGGGAGGGGTTGTCCCCCTCCCTTACGGGAGAAAATATTGAAGCAGAGCAATTTCAAGCACATTAAATTCTTATCTTTGAAATGATGGGGGGGGGGGTGCGATCTCCACACCCCTTAATTCCGCAAGTGAGACTGTTAGTTAACTCTATGGTAAAATTTAGAAGATATAAAACAGAAAAAATTTTGATACAAGTAAAAGGTTTCATATATTTTTGGAAAATTATCTAGATGTGCAATATTTAGGATTAAGCTCAATAAAAATCCGAAGTATGTAACATTTGATAAGGGTAATTTTTGCATGGGGCGCCTCTATGCCGGCTTGATTAGATCGCGTCGTATACGTACATTTAATGACAGAGTGAAATTTCAGTGTTTTTATTGAAGAAAATATGTGGTTGTCATAGACAAAAAACTCCGCACTTTTATCGTGTCCAGAGTTAAATGTCGCACTTTTAAAGGTATTTTGTTGATTAGGAATATGCATTGATTGATCACTATTTTACGATCAAGTGTTGCATCTATATATTTTGGAAAATGAACTATACGTGATGGCTGGTCGAGGGGTTGGGGAAAGGGTGGGTGCTTTGATCAGTCCGCTACTAAAGTTTTCTTAGTAATGAAGACAGTATTAGTTCTTCATTGTAAAATCTATTTCCAATATCAACCGTAACTATTTCAACTCCAGTAAAGCTTCCACCAAAAATTACAACAAATCATCAATACATAAATGTTCGAGATTATGTCTCTAGGTAGTGTCAAAAACAACAACGAAATCTTTCTTTGGAAGCGGAAGACCATAATGATAACAGAGATAACAATGAGGTCTTCAGTTGGAAGCGGAGGACCTGAATTACAGTAATAAAAAAACCCATATATACTAGACTAGATAGGTTAGGGTCAATGACTTATGATCTCGTATCTGACGAAGCGTAACGTGTAGAATTTAATAGGGTAGTTTGTTAATTGGGAATACAAAATGACTGACTAGTGGGACCACTATTTTTTTTAATTTTATTATTATTATTTAAGTAGTGTCAAGAACAACGGAATCTTCCGTTGGAAACAGAAGACCTTAATGATATCTTATTCAGGTTTCCATTTGGGAGCAGAAGACCTTAATTACAAGACTTGTTCGGTTAGGGTCAATCTGTTATGTTGTCGTGTCTGACGAAGCGTAACGACTAGGATTTAAAAGGATAGTTTGTTAATTGAGAATACACAATGACTGACCAGTTGGGCCACTCTATTTTTTTTTTTTATATCCGTGTGATTATTTCCTGTACATATAGTATTGAAATTGTACATTGTATAGAATATCAGAGACTAAGTAGAGTGATTGATCAGTATTTTCCGTTCAAGTGCCATTTCTATTTGGTCAAAACGAGCCTTTTGTCAATTTTGGACAATAAATCCTGCAGGAGGAGGGGTGGCTTCTGCTCCTCCGCCGCTAAAGTGTTTTTTTTTTAAATTTCAAAATATTCAAAAATAAACACGATTATCTATTCTAAATATTTAAATTATTCAAAATGTTAACGTTGTCTATTTCAACTTCCAATATAGTTAGGAAGCTAAGTGAATAACGCTGAATATTACCGCAGATATACATTGACTTCATTTACCTAATTATTATAGATCAACACAATTATATTTATACATTTACTTAAAAAAGTGGCGGATCCAGGGGGTTAAATTGCAATATGAATACTTTACTTTTGAAGAAGAAGAAAATAGAAAACCCAAACAAATAGAAACTCCAAATAAACAATGAAACATACTAGTAAAGATCACAGGAATTTATCACGTACAAAATCAGTATCTAGGTAGTATTAGTGGGTTAGTGTCTGACGAAGAGTAACGGTTAGGACTCAATGGTGAAGTTCGTTAATTGGAATTACACAATGACTGTCCAGTGCTTTACGTTCAAGGGTAAAAATGGGCCACTTGTCAATTCTAGAAATTGAATTGTGCGAGGGAGAGGGGGATGTTCGCTCTCAGTCATCCACCACTAAAGTTAATAAACATCATATGATGAATTCCTTAACATGTATATATGTAAAGTATTCAAAATGTTAACATTATATCTACTTGTATTTTAACTTCCAATAATGTTACAATGATAGATGAGTACCGCTGTTATAGGCATCACCAAAATTATCTAGCTAGTGGCGGATCCAGAGGGGTAAGAAGTAGGCATAAAATCGTGATAACAGTACTTTGCTTTTGGAATAATGATAAATAAACCCTGACAAGACAACCCTGATATATATATAAATGTCCGTGATCATAGAAATGTATCACATAAAAAATCGATGACTAAGTGGAATAACAATTAATTGTCAATGATAACAGGTTTTCATTGCGAAGCAGACCTTAATTACAATAAACAAGTACATCCATACATACAAGACTAGTTCGGATATGTTGTCATGTCTGACGAACCGTAACGAGTAGGATTTAAAAGGGTAGTTTGTTAATTGGGAATACACAATGACTGACCAGTGTCCCCACTACATTTTTTTTTTATTTCCGAACTAAACATCGTGTGACTGTTTATACCATACAGATATGAAATATTCAAATTGTACATTGTAGAATACCAGGGACTAAGTAGAGTTACAATGGGAGTAGTTTTTTTAATTGGAAGTACACAATGACTGACCAATATTTTCCGTTTGAAAGTGCCATTTCTATCTGGTCAAAACGAGCCTTTTGTCAATTTTGGACCATAAATCCTGCAGGAAGAGGGATGGCTTCCGCTCCTCCGCCCCCAAAGTTGTTTTTCTAATTTCAAAATATTAAAAAATAATCCTCGTATGATTATGTATCCTAGATATTTAAAGTATTCGAAATGTTAACGTTGTTTATTTCAACTTTCAATATAGTTAGGAAGCTAATATTAAGTGAATAACGCTAAATATTACCGCAGATATCCATTGACTTCATTTACCTAATTAGTAGATCAACACAATACGTCTACCTAATAACTGGCGGTTCCAGGGGGTTAAACTGCAATATCAATACTTTGCTCTTGAAGAAGAAGAAGAAGGGGGAAAAACCAAACAAATAAAAACTCCAAATAAGCAATGAAACATACGAGTAAAGATCATAGGAATCTATCACCTACAAAATCAACTCACGACTAAGTAGTGTCAGTGGCAACATAACGGTCTGTATTCAATGATGAAGTTTGTTTATTAGAAATACACAATGACTGACCAGTGTTTTACGTTCAAGGGTAATGTCTATCTGGTCAAAATGGGCCGCTTGTCCATATTAGAAATTGAATTGTGCGAAGTAGGGGTGGGGTGTCGTTCTCGGTTATCCACCACTAAAGTTAATAAACATCATAACATCATATGATGAAGGCATGCCTTCATCTTATGATATATATATATATATATATATATATAGTATTCAAAATGTTTACATTATATCTACATTTATTTCAACTTTCAATAAGTTAGAATGATAGGTGAGTACATGTACGTACCGCTGTTATAGGCATCACCAGAATTAATTTAGCTAGTGGCGGATCCAGGGGGTTATTATAAGAAGTAGGTATAAAATCGTTGTAACGGTACATGTACTTTGCTTTTTGAACACTGATAAATAAATCAGATAATCCTGATATATAAATGTCCGAAATCATAGAAATGTATCACAATACAAAATCGTTGACTAAGTAGTGTCAATGGATTGATTTAAGGTTTCATGTCCAACGAAGCGTAACGATTATGATTTACGAGGGTAAATTGTTAATTAATTGGGAGTACACAATGACTGAAAAGTGCTTTACATTCAATAGTCGTGTATATCTGGTCATTAAGTGGCTGGGGAAATAATTAGTATTATGCGTGAGGGATGGGAATGGGACGGGGGATCCGCCCATTCGCCACTGAAGTTATAATTTGAAAAATAAACATCGTATAGTTAAACTCTTTTGCGTATACAAGGTATTCAAAATATTAACGTCATCTATTTTATCATCCAATGAAATTAAAATGATAAGTGAAGACTGTTGTAACCACACAACTTGTGTAACTAATTAGTGGCGGATCTCGGGGTTAATACATTTGTAAGTAGACCTAAAAATTTGCGATAACATTGCTTTGCTTTATAAGTAAAAAAGTCTACAATATTCATAAAACATTGATACACAAATGTCGAAAATCATAGAAGTTTATCACTATAAAATCGCTCGAGATGTTTAGAACACTTAGAGCCGAACTTCCCTAGAGTCGAGACGTCTGTTAACCGTTTATTCTGACACGCCTGTCAAAGTCTTTTCGACGCTTAAGGTAATGGTAGCAATCGGAGAAAGTACTTTGACTTGAGAATGAATACGATTGTAGAAGGGAGGGAAAGATGGACCGAAGCATGCATTTTGTAAAACGATTCTTGTGTTGTTAAATAATCGAGAATCTTATTTGAGATGTCTGATTCGGTTCACTAAACAACTTAGCATCACCTAGCAGAGTTAATCTTTCACCGTAAGCACTTAACACTAATTTTAGAATATGTAAACAAGTTGTAAGTTGGGCCTATTCCGTAATTCAACAACATATCACAGGAACTGGTAATTTAATATGTAGTAATAATACTGCTACCCTTTATAAAACCACAAGGATGGTGGGTGACGATAATTTTAAGAACTATTTTGAAACGAAGTTTTGAGTGAAGTATCAGCCCTTGTAGCCCCCCCCCCCTCTCCCCCCCAATAGCAGCTGATTAGGGGATGGTACGGTATATGGTATACCCACACTATTATTAATACACTGACAAATTACCGGTTCCTGTGAACATATTTTAACACCTGACGACATATGAAGGGTTGTGAATAGTGAATGTGAGCAACTGCATGTGAATGCACGGGCAATGGAAGTTGATGTAAATAGATACATGTAGTATGTGCATGTATATATATTTATACATGCACATACTATATATTTACATTAACTTACAGTGCCCGTGTGTGAATGAGTATTTCATAGTGTTCTTGTCTGCTTGTTGCAATAATATAGTCCCGTCCAATTTTATATGGAGATTTTTGTGCAAGGTTATATGTATATAATTAAAATTGCATGGGGAAAAGTTTAGTAATGCAGAGCTCTAATATCCTTTATTATCTCTCATGTTTTTTAGACATTTATTCACAAACACATAGGCCGACACATAAGAGTTTATAATTACTATATATATTTAAAAATTAATGTCATGCCTTGGCTTTTAAGTATATTTTAAGAATCATGACAAACAACACTTTTTAAGATACAATTTTCTGTTTTATTGTTATATTCATGGAATAAAAATCCCATCCTGTGCTTTATTTGGGATATCTATTCCCATTCATGCTCAAATAGGATATTTACTGCCATTTCATGTTCATTATGGGACATTTCCTCCTATGGGACATTGTATCCCATAATAAGTTTAAATATGGGAGTTAAAATCCTATGGGAGAAATTATATTTTTTCTCCCACAGGATTTTTGGTGGGAGTGAAAATCCCCCAAGTGGGATTAAAAATCCCTCCAAAATCCCATGGGATTTTTTGATTTCAGGTGAAATATCTAAAAAACTACAATAGTTACAAGTGTAAATGTTGGTGCATGTCTTGTGGACATAAAATCCCATCTTTTTTTGTAAAGGGTTTATTTGTATCCTTAATAAAAGGGTTGGCGAAACTCCGGACTTTTGTCGTGTCCAGAGTTAAATGTCGCACTGTTAGAACAGTTTTATAGTTATGAAAACAACTATCTGTGCACTTCGCACCCTATGAGATTACAACGAAAAAGTACGTCACGACGTACATCTTACAATTCATGTCTATATGTTGTCGTTATATTGACAGGTGTTATCAAGTGATAAGCCGTATACGTGAAAAAAAATTCTTGTCAAATAATATATTATTTCAATTTCGTATCAAATCGCTCAACATTTTTATATTTGCGCGAAGGTCATAATTCATATTGTGACCTTGAAATCGCCCCTCTATTTTCTCCCGATCATCACTACGTTATGTAAGGAAATCTAATTTACATAATTATTGCGAGCAGTGTGTAAAGGGGTAACGATATACGGTGTATGGTGGTGTATAAAGTGTATATATTTATATTCCTGTTACCAAAGGAAGGGTTAGGCCAAACTTCTGACACCTAAAGAAACCCCCCTTTCCCCATCTGATTATGTCTTACATACTCTTGAAAATGAAAAAGAGTATCCTACATTAGATGCATTTTAAACTTCCTTTTATCGGAGCACTTGCTCTCTCTATAGATCTGGGTTTTTACTATATCAATTATCTTCTTCTTTTTTTAAATATAGGAAGTCTCATAATTGTTCATGAAAAAGTGAAGATAATGAACAATCTTATAATGATTACACAATTGAGAGTAGGGTAAACACGGATCCTTGTTAAAGTAAATATGAGTGGTGGCAACTGCGGTGCCAGTAGTCGTGTTCATGAGAATGTGAGGGGTGGTATGTGGTACATAATTGGTGGTATATGATGTTAACGAAAATTTGAGTGGTGTTATGGTGGTGAAACATGCAAACTAATAACGCTAAATCAATCTCTAATTAATATTATGGAAAGAAATGCAAAATTAAGGACCTACATAGGTGATAGTGTGAGTAGTGTTAAAGAAACCCTAAGTCATGGGAACTGGTGTGGCAATAGTGGGGAGTAGGTGTTATTTACCGTATAAGTGGTAGTGTGTGGTGTACAAGTGGTGGTATGTGGTGTTAATAAAATGTGGGTGTTAGTATGGTGGTGACACACGCAAACTAATAACGGTAGATCGATCTCTTTCATCAATATTGTTATGCAAGGAAATGCATAACTTTGGACCTATATGGGTAGTGATGTGAGTTATGTTAAAGAAGATGTAAGTGATGGTATCTGGTGTGCCAGTAGTGGTGTACAGTTGGTGGTATGGGGTGTATAGGTGGTGTGTAAGTGGTGAATAGGTGGTGGTATAGGTGGTGGTATGTGGTGTTAATGGAAATGTGAGTGATAGTATGGTGGTGATATATGCAAACTAAAAACGGTAGATCAATCTGTCATGCTAAGAAATGCAAAACTATATAGGTAGTGTTGTGAGTAATGTTAAAGAAGATGTAAGTGATGGCATCTGGTGTGGCAGTAGTGGTGTACAGGTGGTGGTATGGGGTGTATAGGTGGTGTTTGAGTGGTGTATGGGTGGTGATATGTGGTGTTAATGGAAATGTGAGTGGTAGTATGGTGGTGTTAATGGAAATGTACGTGGTAGTATGATGGTAATACATGCAAACTAACAACGGTATATCTATCTCTTTCGTTGATATTGATATGTAAAACTATCAATTCTCAGACCTGTATAGGTAGTGATGTGAGTAATGTTAAAGAAGATGTAAGTGATGATATCTGATGTGTCAGTAGTGGTGTACAAGTGGTGGTAAGTGGTGGTATGTGGTGTATGGGTGGTGTTAATGGAAATGTGAGTGGTAGTATGGTGGTATTAATGGAAATGTGCGTGGTAGTATGATGGTGATACAATGTACATGCAAACTAATAACGGTAGATCTACCTCTTTCGTTGATATTGATATGTAAAACTATCAATTCTCTGACCTGTATAGGTAGTGGTGTGATTGGTGTAAAAACAAAAACAAAAAACCGGTGTTAAAACACATGTGTTAGCATCCGATGTGCCATTAGCTGTGTGTAAATGGTGTTTATGGAAATGTGAATGGTGGTACGTGGTGTATAAATGGTGGTATGTGGTGTTAATGAAAATAAGGGTTGTGGTATGTGGTGTTAACGAACGTGTAGGTAGAGTGTGTGCGATGTTAACGAAAGTATGAATGGTAGTAGTTGGCTGGTTATTTCACAATTTTCACCCTTATTATACACCACTTGTGGATGAAGTACTATGATTAATGGTTATTACCCCCTAGTAGCGAGGGCTCTTTAGCGTGCAAACGCCTACCGCCATAGGGCCTTCCGAAAGACCCGTAAATGCAGTGCATTTGGAGGGCCAATCACTACCAATGTTTACGTCTTAGGTTGGCGATGGCATGAGGAGGATTCGAATTCATGAGCTTCCGGTTAGGAAGCAAACGCTCTACCATTGAGCAATGCGACCGGTAATTGCGTGGTGGTGGTGGTGGTGGAAGTATATAAAGAACCTAAAAGCCAGGAATTATTCGTTTACTTGCATGACAATCTGAGCAGTGTTTATATACTTCCACCTGAAGTGTGTCACAGTCTGTATAATGGAATGATAACGTGTTGTAAAGTTCTAACGAGATACAAATGGAGTTTATCATTTTGGTTCGTGGATTTATCAGAATAAAGAGAATCTTATATTTTCGGTAAGTGCACATCTCCGATACCTGCTGAGTAGACGTCCGTATTTGACACGTTTGTTTTTTTTGTTTTTGACGAATATGCCATGTGCATTACATATTATGCATATGCACTGGTCGAGTTCACCTAGAAAAATCACTCAGGTGTGACAATCACATTTGGGGTATACACGGGTAGAGTAAATTAGGCTACCTGAGAGAAATATGGCGGATAAGATGAGAAAGGTATATGTATTTATTAGTTCATGTCAACAGAATGAGAGAGTGGCGTAAAGACACGGCCCCTTGGACATACCAGAGGTGGTATCATGTGTCTAAGAGGAGCAAGCATTCCCTGTTGACCCGTTACACCCATCTTCGGCCCTGTAATTTTGATCAGGTAAACATAGTAATTTGTATTTAAAACCAAATAGCAATTTTAGACAAAGGACTAATACGGAAGTTCCGAGTTCCCCAAGAGTTATTTCCCTTTGTCGAACTCTTCCGTAAATTATGACGTAAAATATGATGACAGTGGGTACATTTGCTAATTACTATCGTTGTATTATTTCTTAAAAGATGTTATCCAGAGTTTCTGAGACCATCCTATCTCAGGGAAAAGGCAACTTTAGTGAGTTTATGAGTATTGGATAACAAAATGGCTCAAACAAATATTGTTAATTGCCATCTTTCTTTGATAAAAGCGTCACTCATGTAGAAGAGGAAACGAATAATGATTTAATAGCCAATTTGATGATCTTATTCAAACAAATTATGCTTGATATGGCCAGAATATGCATACCAGTGATTGATATAAACAAAAGTTACGCTTTTATTACATTAATCGTACGTAATCGTTATGTACAATGCCAGTCTACGATATAATGTATACATTGTGTACCCACCATACGTCATCAAATGCGAAAGAGTTCGCCAAAGGGAAATAACTTTTGGGTAACTCGGAACTTGCGTATTGGTATGAAGCATCTCACTTACTGACCTATGTATGGCTAAGGCTGGTAATGCCTTCCCGGATGCGGATGTTTTGTTCTTAAAAGTTTACCAGAATAACCTTTTACTTTATGAAGGAACAATTATCTCCCGTCTTGAATGCCTTAAAGCTGACATGAATTCTGAAATATATACACATTTGTCATCTTACCCACCATCTTTCGTTCAGATAGCCTATTTTATTCTACCCGTATTTACCCAAATGTGATTGTCACACCTGAGTGATTTTGTAGTTAGACTCGACGAGCAGCAATCGCAATTCAACAAACTGGGCGACACTGACACAGGAGGAGAATACCCTGCAGCATTCCAAAAAAAAAACAAAAAAAAAAAAAAAATCACGAAAAAGCAGAACTCGTTTGTTAAATACTTGTAGATCAGAATAGTAGTAGTTCAGTTCCCTTGCAAAGCCGGAAAGTTTAATAAAATTCAGATCAAGCGTTGTTTCTCCTTTGTGTCAACACATCGTTGATGGTCACATGGCTAAAATAAGCAACACTGATTTGTTCCAGACCGAATCTTAGAATAATTTAGAAGTAGTACTTAGAGAACAACATATATAATTGTCGCTGTAAAATAAATTACATGTAGCCATATAGGAATAATTGATCGAAGGAAAATGTATTGTTTCTGTAAAATGAGTAACATACAATTGTACAGAAAACAATCCACAGAAAATATGGCCCTCTAAGTAAAAGAAATCCTATAATATATCATATACTTTGTAACACAAAGGTTACTATTTGTATATAATACGTACATTTACATCTAATATAGGGAAATCTTTAAAACATTTCTTCTCAAAGACAATAGTCAGAAAAGTTCAATCTTACATGAAAGCTTCCTGACTTAGTGCAGATTCAGTTTGTTAGTGGAAACGCGCATCTGGTGCATCAAAATTGGTACCGTATAAGTTTTACATTAAATAGATAGGGATTATGAGATTGATCACTGTTCCTTGCATTAACCGGAACTAGTTATGAATTGTAGTTGTCTTATATTAACCGGAACTCGAAATGAATTGTAGATTCCTTACATTAAACGGAACTAGCAATGCTTTGTAATTTCCTTACATTCGCTGGAACTAGAAATTATTTGAAGTTTCTTTACATACCTTTGCGAATCTTGTTTAGTGCACAACACTATGAAAGGTGAAGATAACGAACAGTGATCAATCTCATAACTCCTACAAGCAATACAAAATAGAGAGTTGGGCAAACACGGACCCCTGGACACACCGGAGGTGGGGTCAGGTGCCTAGGAGAAGTAAGCGTTTGAAATATCAAGGAAATTATTTGACCTCACATTGAAAGCAGCGGGTTAAGTCGAATACTATTTGACCTTTGTCTATGTCACGACAAACGACCTTTTTTAAAACCAAAATGCTTGATTATAAATTGAGAAAAAAAATTAAAAACATTCTATGCATGTTTGAATTATTGAACT